>NW_011493517.1:3502-6531 GCF_000754665.1 Bison bison bison | reverse complement strand
AAATAAATAAATAAATAAAAATTTTAAAAATAAAAAATCAGTTAACAGCTGAACCTTGGGTTCTAACATCACCTGGAAGCTTGATAGAGATGCAAATTTGGGATCCCTGCTCCACACATACAAAGTTACCGGGTGGGGTTCAGTAATCTGTGCTGCAATAGATCTCCTGGTGATTCCAATGTACACTAAAGAGTGAGAACCACCTCACTCCCACCTTCAAATCTCACCAAAAATGCATTTAAAAATTAGTGGGAACCAATTCATATCTATGGCTCTAGCTATAGGGGACGTTGGGATATGTAATTTTCAGCTTTTTACCGGAGTAGAACAAGGGTAGAATGCATATGGAAAGAGCCATTCCCAACTATGTACTCTAACAACTTTTCCTGGGGAGGAGGGCATTCCAAACTGGGAAGCACTGTTCTCACTCCCTGTGAGAGGTCACAGGCCCCTGTATCATCTTACTAGTGAAGTGGAAATGGCCTTTCCTTTTCCTCTACAAAATACTCATGTATTTAAACTTGGTTTTTTTTCCCCCTTCCAGTTTCTTTTGGTTGGTGTATTAAGGGGGAAGGGCTTCCCAGACAGCTCAGTGGTAAAGAATCCACCTGCCAATACAGGAGACTTGGGTTTGATCCCTGGGTTGGAAAGATCACTTGGATGAGGAAATGGCCACCGACTCCAGTATTCTTGTCTGAAGAATCCCAGGGACAGGGGAGCCTGGAGGACAACAGTCCGTGGGGTCACAAGGAAACAGACACAATTACAAAGCATGTCTTAAGTCAAGAGCAACCCAGAGATCTCCCAACCCAGTTTGGGAGCTCTTTGGAGAGCCTGCTCTCCCACAGGCTGAGTACCTTCTAGAAGACAAAGAGTGGACGTGCCCTGGAAGTGTTCACCAGCATGTCCTACTTCTATGAGATCCTGAAGTTCAGAGCAAGAATGAGACTTGTTGCTCTACCACTCTTTGTGGGGGAGAGGAGCAGAGAGACATGTTCCTGCCAATATTAATCCAAGCTCCCCTGTGTCCTGACCTTCCCTGTCCTGTGCCCCTTGGACAGGCAGGTACACCTGACCTGGGCCTCCGAGGGTTTAGTGCACAGGATCTCTGGAGAAGAGCCGTTTTTTATATCCATAGTTTTGTGTGTCTCAAAACTACACTTTTTGTTGGTTGCTAGTCATCCATTGCCTGAATATATCCACAAATTTGTTTCCTCACCTCTTGCTGGAAAGTTGGTTATTTCCAGTTTGGGCTGATGAATAAAGCAGAGACAAGCATCCACGTAAAGAACTCTTTATAATCATATTTTTTCATTTAGCTTGGATGCATATCTAGCACTGGAATTGTTTGACCATACACAAGTTCATAAGAAACTGCCAAAAGATTTTACTAAGAAATGGTTTAGTAATTTTCCAACAGCAGTGAACATCTAATCTATTGTGAGTAGGAGCCACAACGGAGAAAACCAAAGCACAGGAGAGAACAGTGAAAACAGTAATGCAAGGAAATTTGCTTACTGTGAATTAGATATTTGAAATGAAGTATTGAAAAAAATCATACCTAAAAAAATGAAGAATGAATATCAAAACATATCCTCATAAAATTAAGAACCATGGTATATAGATTTTTTTAGTTCTTTCTTAAAGAAATGGAAACAGGGACTAACCCAGAAGCAATGAGACCCTGTAGGAATCCACTTCTGACCTTGAGGCACCATTTCACCGCTAAAAGAAAATGACTCTCTTAAAGACATGGTTGATTTCTGGTCTGAAGAATGGAATTGATGAGAGGACCTCAGAACACCTTGTCATATCCGATAAGAGTTAATATTAGAGACTAATAGCACTGTGTCCAAAAGACTCAAGAAGCAAACTGAAGAGAATTCCTCAGACCAAAGAGAGAAAATTTTGAGCAATAAAATGAGGATAAATGCAATTGAGTGAAATGCATAAAGTATGATTAAATTAATGAGACTATAGAGATACTAAAGAAAAATAACTCATCTTTGGAGTGTAAGACACCAATTATTATTTTGAAATGAAGGTGACTCTAGTGTTTTTATATGAACTGTGTTGGTGAATACTCAATCTGTGCATGTGATAAAATTTCTTTCAAGTACATTTAGAAATGAGGATAAATAAAACAGAGGAAATCAGAGTTTGGTGGACCCTCTATGGCAACATGGAATATTCCACATGTGATATTGTACTATAATTGTGTAAAATGTTACCATTGGGTTAACTATTTAAAGGATACATAGGAGCTATCAATATATTATTTCTTGTACCTCCATGTGAAAATACCGTACAATTTTCTCGAGAAAAACTTTAATTTACAATCTGAATTAGCAACATTTTCATGAATGTATTCTTGAAAAGTACATATTCTTTTAAACATATTTCCATTATGAAGGACAAAATGTTCATGAAGAGTTCTTAAAAGCTGACCTTCTTATGCCTTTCAAACTCCTGTAATTCAAACACTACTCATCTAAAGGTCCGGGAGCAAAGTGAAAACTTCAGCATTCCTTATAAACTGGCATTGCTTCACTGAAATTATAAGTTTTTATTAACATTTGCATCTGTTTGAAGACACTTTAAAATAAAAACTTAAAGCCTAGCTGATATGCCTAATCAGTTCAATTCAGTTGCTCAGTTGTGTCCGGCTCTTTGAAACCCCATGAACCGCAGTACCCCAGGCCTCCCTGTCCATCACCAACTCACGGAGTTTACCCAAACTCATGTCCATTGAGCCGGTGATGCCATCCAACCATCTCATCTTCTGTCGTCCCCTTCTTCTCCCGCCCTCAATCTTTGCCAGCATCAGGGTCTTTTCAAATGAGTCAGCTCTTCACATCAGGTGGCCAAAGTATTGGAGTTTCAGCTTCAAAATCAGTCCCTCCAATGAACACCCAGGACTGATCTCCTTTAGGATGGACTGGTTGGATCTCCTTGCAGTCCAAGGGACTCTCAAGAGTCTTCTCCAACACCACACCTCAAAAGTATCAGTTCTTCAGCACTCAACTTTC
>NW_011493517.1:0-350 GCF_000754665.1 Bison bison bison | reverse complement strand
GCCCTCAACCTCCTCCCATTCTACACAGTCAATCTACAGGTCCAACATCAAGGTGACAAGTTTAGCACTCCTTATGAATTAACGTTCCTTTAGTGAAATTACACAGTTTTATTAAAACAGTCAACTCTATTCTTTAAATCCTTTCAAATAAGCCTTTTAATCATAATTGGTTATGCGTGATCGTGAATAACTAATGATGAGTAACAGCCATAATGACAGTGACTGACGATGGTGTTGATAATAATAACCGCGGGGGTTGTGGGGCTGGTGGCGCTGCTTGTAATGATGATACTGTGGATGGTGATGGACTCATTGACGCTAAATTACTTGAAAGGAGGCATTAGACTGTA
>NW_011493516.1:36223-36935 GCF_000754665.1 Bison bison bison | reverse complement strand
AGGAGAAGGGGACAACAGAGGATGAGATGGCTGGATGGCATCACCAACTTGATGGACATGAGTTTGGCTAAACTCCAGAGTTGGTGATGGACAAGGAAGCCTGGCGTGCTGCGATTCATGGGGTTGCAAAGAGTTGGACACGATTGAGCGATTGAACTGAACTGAACTGAATCAGGGTGACAATACGCAGCCTTGACATACTCCTTTTTCTATTTGGAACCAGTCTGTTGTTCCATGTCCAGTACTAGCTATTGCTTCTTGACCTGCACACATTTCTCAGGAGGCAGGTCAGGTGGTCTGGTATTCTCATCTGTTGAAGATTTTTCCACAGTTTGTTGTGATCCACACAGTCAAAGGCTTTGGTGTAGTCAATAAAGCAGAAGTGGATGTGTTTTTGGAACTGTCTTGCTTTTCCAATGATCCAACAGATGTTGGCAATTTGATTTCTGATTTCTCTGCCTTTTCTAAATCCAGCTTGAACATCTGGAAGTTCACGGTTCACATACTGTTGAAGCTTGCCTTGGAGAATTTTAAGCCTTACTTTGCCAGCATGTGAGATGAGTACAATTGTATGGTAGTTTGAACATTCTTTGGCATTGCCTTTCTTTAGGATTGGAATGAAAACTGACATTTTCCAGTCCTGTGGCCACTGCTGTGTTTTCTAAATTTGCTGGCATATTGAGTGCAGCACTTTCACAGCATCATCATTTTA
>NW_011493516.1:31338-32597 GCF_000754665.1 Bison bison bison | reverse complement strand
CCATAGCCTTGACTAGATGGACCTTTGTTGGCAAAGTAATGTCTCTGCTTTTGAATATACTATCTAGGTTGATCATAACTTTCCTTCCAAGGAGTAAGCGTCTTTTAATTTCATGGCTGCAATCACCATCTGCAATGATTTTGGAGCCCCCAAAAACAAAATCAGCCACTGTTTCTGCTGATTCCCCATCTATTTGCCATGAAGTGATGGGACCAGATGCTATGATCTTAGTTTTCTGAATGTTGAGCTTTAAGCCAACTTTTTCACTCTCCTCTTTCACTTTCATCAAGAGGCTCTTTAGTTCTTCTTCACTTTCAGTCATAAGGGTGGTGTCATCTGCATTATTTTAGGTTTACATAATTTATTTGGAATTGCCATTCTTTTGGTAAAACCCACTCAGTGATAAAAAATGTCATAATAATTATAATTGTATTGTAATTAAATTACTAAATTTTTCATGTAATAAAATATATAATGAAAATAATGTTATTTACTTTGTTGCAATGATAACAAGAAAATATTCAACAACAAATTTTATTGCAGATTATAATTTGTGTTCTTATGTTGACAATAGTTTTCAGTAAATTAATTAATTGCAACTTTTACTTGACAAGGAGTAATATTGACTCAGCATAGATTTTAATAATATTTTATTTGTGAATTAGAATGTGTCTGGGGGAAGTCTTCCTTGTTTTTAACTTATTTTGAGTTCTTTGAGCTTCATGGATCTGGATTTTCACTTCCCTCTCCAGATTTACAGTTTCTTTGCTGTTTTCATTTATTACATTAAATAAATTTTCTATTTCCTTTCTTTTTCTTTCCTCCTTTTGGGATTCCCATAACACATATATTAGTGACATACAATCCCACAAGTGTTATAAGTTTTTTTCCACTCTTTTTTACAGTTTTTGTTGTTGTTGTTATTGTTCCTTTTTGTAATCTCAAATAACCCCTCTTTAATCCCATAGATACTTTCTTTTGTTTGATCTAGTCTGCTATTCAGTCTCTTTTTTTTTTTTTTTTTTCAGTTCAATTACTGTGTTCTTCAGTTCTAGGGTTAGAATTTCCATTTGGTTCTCTTTTACAATTTCAAATTTTGTTGAACTTGTCTTGTTGTTCCAATATTGATTTTCTGATTCTGCATAGTTGTCTATGTTCTCTGTTATCTCACTAAGCTTTTTTAAGATAAATATTATGAATTAGTAATCAAGCATTTTTCCACTGTTTACCTATCTATTTCCCATGAAGTGATGGGACCA
>NW_011493516.1:27679-29507 GCF_000754665.1 Bison bison bison | reverse complement strand
TTGCCCTGCTTCATTCTGTACTCCAAGGCCAAATTTGCCTGTTACCCCAGGTATTTCTTGACTTCCTACTTTTGCATTCCAGTTCCCTATAGTGAAAAGGACATCTTTTGGTTGTTAGTTCTAGAAGGTCTTATAGGTCTTCATAGAATCATTCAGCTTCAGCTTCTTCAGCATTACTGGTCGGGACATAGACTTGGATTCCTGTGGTATTGAATCATTTGCCTTGGAAATAAATAGAGGCTCTTCTGTCATTTTTGAGATTGTATCTGAGTGCTGAATTTCGGACTTCTTTTTTTTTTTTTTTGCTATGATGGCTACTCCATTTCTTCTAAGGGATTCTTGGCCACAGTAGTAGATATAATGGTAATTTGAGTTAAATTCACTTTTCCAGTCCATTTTAGTTCACTGATTCCTAAGTGTCAATGTTCACTCTTGCCATCTCTTGTTTGACCACTTCCAATTTGCCTTGATTCATGGAACTAACATTCAAAGTTCCTATGCAGTATTGCTCTTTACAGTATCAGACTTTACTTCCATCACCAATCACATCCACATGGGGTGTTGTTTTTGCTTTGGCTCGGTCTCTTCATTCTTTCATTCCACTGATCACCGGTAGCATATTGGGCACCTACTGACCTGGGAATTCATCTTTCAGTGTCATATCTTTTTGCTTTTTCACACTGTTCATGAGGTTCTCAAGGCAAGAGTAATGAAATGTGAAGTGAAGAAATATCTTACCATGTGCTTAACACATATTTCTATACATCTTAGAAAAATATATATTCAAATTTTTAACGCATGTTTTACTTTGGCTTTGTTGCCTTTGCTATCTTTGTTGTTGAACTTTAGGAGTTATTTATACATTCTGGATATCTATTCTTAATAATATATATATATATTTAATATAAATATACATAAATATAAATATATAAAGCAGAGAAGGCAATGGCAACCCACTCCAGTACTTTTGACTGGAAAACTTCATGGATGGAGAAGCCTGGTAGGCTATAGTCCATGGGGTCGCTAAGAGTCAGATACGACTGAGCGACTTCACTTTCACTTTACACTTTCATGCATTGGAGAAGGAAACAGCAACACACTGCAGTGTTCTTGCCTGGAGAATCCCAGGGACGGAGAAGCCTGATGGGCTGCCGTCTATGGGGTTGCACAGAGTCAGACACAACTGAAGTGACTTAGCAGCAGCATATATTTAAAATTATATTATCTTGTCTCTTTAGTCTACTGAGAATGTTTTTTGATGCATAAAGTTTTTTTTTTAATTTGATTTACTTAATTAAAAAATGCTTTTTCTTTTGTTGTATGTGTTTTTGTTGTCACATCCACAAAAAAATTTGCTAGCTCAATGTAATAAAATTTTTCCTCTCTGTTTCTTCCAAGTGTTTCATAGGCTTCAGTTCAGTTTAGTTCAGTCCCTCAGTTAAATCTGACTCTTTGTGACCCCATGGACTGCAGCATTCCAGGCCTCCCTGTACATCACCAACTCTCGGAGTTTACTCAAACTCACATCCATTGAGTCAATGATGCCATCCAACCATCTCATCCCCTGTCGTCCCCTTCTCCTCCTGCCTTCCATCTTTCCCAGTGTCAGTGTCTTTCCAAATGAGTCAGTTCTTCGCATCAGGTGGCCAAAATATTGGAGTTTCAGCTTCAACATCAGTCCTTCCAATGAATATTCAGGACTGATTTCCTTTAGGATAGACTGGTTGGATCTCCTTGCAGTCCAAGGGACTCTCAAGAGTCTTCTCCAACACCACAGTTCAAAAGCATCAATTCTTCTGCGCTCAGCTTTCTTTATAGTCCAAATCTC
>NW_011493516.1:26463-27579 GCF_000754665.1 Bison bison bison | reverse complement strand
TAAATTTATTCATTTTATTTGGAGGCTAATAATACTTCACAATATTGTTATTGGTTTTGCCATACATCCACATTGAATCTGCCATGGGTGTACATCGTGTTCCCAATCCTGAACCCCCCTCCCACCTCCCTCCCCATACCATCCCTCTGGGTCATCCCAGGACACCAGCCCCGAGCATCCTGTATCATGCATCGTACCTGGACTAGCAATTCGTTTCATATATGATATTATACATGATTCAGTGCCATTCTCCCAAATCATCCCACCCTTGCCTTCTCCCACAGAGTCCAAATACTGTTCTATACATCTGTGTCTCTTTTGCTGTCTCACATACAGGGTTATCATTACTATCTTTCTAAATTCCATATATATGTATTAGTATACTGTATTGGTGTTTTTTTTTTCCTGGCTTTCTTTAAGCCACTTCTTCACTCTCCTCTTTCACTTTCATCAAGAGGCTCTTTAGTTCTTCTTCAATTTCTGCCATAAGGGTAATGTCACCTGCATATCTGAGGTTATTGATATTTCTCCCAGCAATCTTGATTCCAGCTAGTGCTTCATTCATCCCAGCATTTCTCATGATGCACTCTGCATGTAAGTTAAATAAGCACAGTGACAATATACAGCCATGACGTACTCCTTTTCCTATTTGGAACCATTCCTTTGTTCCTTGTCCAGTTCTAACTGTTGCATCATGATCTGCATACAGATTTCTCAAAAGGCAGATCAGGTGGTCTGGTATTCCCATCTTCTTCAGAATTTTCCACAGTTTATTGTGACTCACACAATCAAAGGCGTTGGCATGGTCAATAAAGCAAAAATAGATGTCTTCCTGCAACTCCCTTGCTTTTTCAATGGTCCAACAGATGTTGACAGTTTGATCTCTGGTTCCTCTGCCTTTTCTAAATCCAGCTTGAACATCTGGAATTTCACAGGTCATGTATTGTTGAAGCCTATCTTGGAGAATTTTGAGCATTACTTTACTAGTGTGTGAGGTGAGTGTAACTATATGATAATTTGAGCATTCTTTGTCATTGCCTTTCTTTGGGATTGGAATGAAAACTGACCTTTTCTAGTCCTGTGGCCACTGCTGAGTTTTCTAAATTTTCTGACATA
>NW_011493516.1:20203-24750 GCF_000754665.1 Bison bison bison | reverse complement strand
CAATAACCCTGTATGCGAGACAGCAAAAGAGACACAGGTGTATAGAACAGTCTTTTGGATTCTGTGGGAGAGGGAGAGGGTGGGGTGATTTGGGAGAATGGCATTGAAACATGTATAATATCATATAAGAAATGAATCGCCAGTCCAGGTTTGATGCAGGATACAGGATGCTTGGGGCTGGTGTACTGGGATGACTCAGAGGGATGGTACGGGGAGGGAGGTAGGAGAGGGGTTCAGGATTGTGAACACATGTACACCCATGGTGGATTCATGTGAATGTATGGCAAAACCAATACAATATTTTAAAGTAATTAGCTCTAATTAAAATAAATAAATTTAAAATAATAAAAAAGAATGAATTTTCCAACTTTTAAAAAATTGTTTTGCTATTTGGAGATTAAATTCCATTGAGAGTCAACATTAATTTTAGAATATTCTTTTCTATTTTGCAGAAAAATCATGGGGATTTTTATAAGGAATTCATTGACTCTGTAGATACTTCTAGATATTCTTATTACTGTAAGAATATTATTACCCTAATCTATGAATGTGGAGTATAAAATACTTATTTTTACTCTCTTTAATTTACTTCAGCAATGTTTGATAGATTTCACTGTATAAGTGTCCATATTCATGGTTGGGATTTTCCAAAGTATTTTTTATGTTATGATAAATGGAACTGTTTTCTAAATTTTCTTTTAAAGTGTTTATTGCTAAGGTAAAGGACACAACTAACTTTCATTGTTTATTTTGTATCTTACAGCTTTGCTGACCCTATTCCTTTAGCTCTAATTGTGCGTGTGTGTGTGGTGTGTGTGTGTGTGATCTTTAGGAATGGTTTTATTTATTTTATTTCAACATGAATACCTCTCGATTCTTTAGCCTAATTGGTCTAGCCAGAACCCTCAACACTGTGTTGAACAGAATGGGTGGAAGTGAGCATCTTTGACTTCTTTCTGTACTTAGGGGAAAAGGAAAGTTAGTTGCATAGTCGTGTCTGACTCTTTGTGAACCCATGGACTGTAGCCCGCCAGGTCTTCTGTCCATGGAATTCTCCAGGCAAGAGTACTGGAGTGGGTTGACATTCCCTTCTCCTGGGGATCTTCCCAACCCAGGAATTGAACCTGGGTCTCCTGCATTGCAGGCAGATTCTTTAGCAACTGAGCTATTAGGGAAGCCTGTACTTACGGGAAAAGCTTTCAATTTTTCAAAATTAAGTACAAGATTAACTATGCATCTTTCATGTCAATCTTTTATATGCCTACGATTTTCTTTTTCTAGTCCTGGTGTGCTGAATTATTTCATCATTGAAGGATGTTAAATCTTGTCAAACCCTTTTTTTCTGCATGAATTTTCATTATCGTGTGGCTTTTTCTTCCTCTCGTTCAAGTAAGATGATGCATTATGTATGTTTATCTTCATATGGTAAACATTTCTGGTATTTTATGATTAAATCCAACCAGGTGATTGTGTGTAATCCTTTTGACATACTGATGATTATTTTTGCTGTTATTTAGTTAAGAATGCCATCTAAAGGCTTTTATTCATATCAGTGTCCTTTTTTATAGAATCTTTTTCTGAATTTGTTATCAGTGTAATTCTGACCTCATAGAATGAGATAGGGAGTGACACCTCTTCCTCTGGTTTTTGGGAAGGTATGAAAAATGACTGATATTAATTCTACTATATATAATTGCTAAAATTAACCAGTGACATTATCTGGTTTACATTGGGAAATCTTAATTATTAATTTAAGGTCCTTACTTATTATAGGTCTAGTCAAATTTTCTACCCACTATTCGGTCTTCGTAGAATGTGTGTTTTGGAAAATTGTACAATATTTTTTTGTGATGAGATCTTTTAAAAGGCTACTCTCTTAGTACTTTTCAATTATACAATATGGTATTTTTTTGTAATCACCATGCTGTTCATTAAATCCCCAGAACTTATCTCTTAATGTCAAGTTTCCATATTTTACACACCTTCACCCTTTTCACTTATGAACTTTTATAAATTTCTTATAACTTATTATAAGGTTTGAAATATTTTATAATTTTATATAAACACATAAATAATATGGGTTTCTCTCACAAACATTATATATGTGTATATATATATATCCATAAATAATATGATTGTATTATAAAAAGTAATTTTTACAAATTTGTATGATTTTAATGGGAGAATAAAATTAGCCTTTAGTCATCATTGACTTTCTATAATTGGTGCTTTGGTGGTTATAATTGGCAACATAGAGAGACAGATACAGTTTTAGATATATGTATTTATAAAACAAATATCTGTGACAACTTTACTATTATCAATGTTTCAGAAATATCCATCTTTGCACACTTGAAGAGATAACAGCTTTCTAGAGATTTGAATAACAGATGTCTTCTAAATATTTATTATGGAAATAGACAACCATATATACTTAAAACATTTTCCCTATAACATTTTATGGAGAAAATTACTTCTGAGCATATTTTTCATTGCCTCTAAAACATCTTTATTTCTAATGCTGTAGATAATTGGGTTAAAAGTAGGTGTGAGGATGGTATAGAAAATTGCCAGAGATTTATCCTGGCCTGGAGTGTGGTACTTTTTAGGTCTCATGTATGTGAAAATAAAAGGCCCATAGTACATTATGACCACAATCATGTGGAAGAAGCAGGTAGAAAAAGACTTTTTCCTTGCCTCTTTTGATTTCATTAGGAGGACAGTAAGGAGAATTTGGACATAAGATGCAAAGATTAGAAAGAAAGGGACAAGCAGAAAAATGATGCCACTTACATACACTCCTTGTTCATAGTGTGTTGTGTCCACACAGGACAACACCAACATGGCAGGGACTTCACAGAAAAAGTGATCAATGGCTCTTGAGCCACAAAAGGGAAAGTGAAGTGTGTAAGCTGTGTGAACTATGGAGTTGATTATCCCAATAAACCAGGCCCCTCCAGCCATGAGAACGCTGACATAGTCATTCATAAGAATGGGGTAGCGCAGTGGGTGACAGATGGCTACATAGCGATCGTAGGACATTGCTGCCAGGAGAAGGCACTCACCACCCAAGAGGGCGATGGATAGAAATATCTGGAAGCCACAGGCTACAAATGAAATAGTTTTGCTGCCTGACAGAAAGTCAGTGATCATTTTGGGAACAATGTTGCTAGTATGCAAGATATCCATAAAAGAGAGATGGCTGAGCAGGAAATACATTGGAGTATGGAGTCTTGATTCCCTGTGGATAAGGATAATCATCATTGTATTTTCTGTTATAGTTATAATAAAAACGATGAATATAACGGAGAGGAAAATCAGACTTGTTTGGGAAGAAGAGAAGAGTCCCAAAAGAATGAAGTCACTGCTGGAAGTGTGATTCTCACATCCCATCATGAAATCCTTGCTTTACCTAAAATAAATAATAAACAAACAAATATAAACAAATAAGAGGTAGAGTGAAAAGAAAGAAAAATTAGCATACATCTCCATCTCCTTTACATTTAACTGTATAAGATAAGCTTATTCTTTTTTGCTATATTTTCCAAGTAAAGCCAATGGACTCTTAGATAGTTTTTTAAATGGACATATTTTACATGATGGGTATTTTTTGCTGAACAAGTTAATTAATTTATTCATTATGAAATAAACATAATTTGTACATACTTTATTAATATAAGAATAAACTTAATTATATACTTAATTCCCTGAAATGTTAACTTTTTTTTCTGTAATTATAAAAATTTTAAAGGATTAACATATTAATGGGGTTTGCAGATGTATGCGTATATACATGGTTTTGCTGTTCCTACTGGTTTTACCTGCAGCTCAGTAAAATTTGGTGTAAACATAGGTTCATATTGAGGACAGTGGTGTTTCTTGAGAACTGGCTGATTATAATTTAGTCTCTAAAATCAGTGAATATTACTGCAACTCATATTTAATATATCAATATCCAAAGTTTTTGACTTTTTCCCACTGCATAGAATAATTTTGTCCTTCTGGTTTTGCTTTTTCCATTAATAGCTTACTTAAATATAGGCATCCTGAATCAAAACAATACTTCATTTTAGTGTTAAGAATGAACAGTTTCCATTTATACTAAACTCCTATTAGTTATTAGAGTCCCTGGATGATTGTAGCTTCCCAGATTCTTATTAAGGACATTATTGACTTGTGTTTCTATGATCTCTGATATGAAAGGTCTTCAATGAGGCATCAATTATATTTATGTTTTTAGACAGCTTGTTTTGTCTGCACAAGTATGTTTATTATTTTGATGTCAGATATTGGATGCACTCCATTTTAATATATATATATATATATATATCAGATCAGTTGCTCAGTCATGTCCGACTCTTTGCGACCCCATGAATCGCAGCATGCCAGGCCTCCCTGTCCATCACCTACTCCCAGAGTTCACCCAGACTCACGTCCATTGAGTCAGTGATGCTATCCAGCCATCTCATCCTCTGTCGTCCCCTTCTCCTCCTGCCCCCAATCCCTCCCAACATCAGAGTCTTTTCCAATGAGTCAACTCTTGGCAT
>NW_011493516.1:12728-20103 GCF_000754665.1 Bison bison bison | reverse complement strand
GAAATATGAGTTGCCAAAAATGAGGACGACCCAGAGGGATGGTATGGGGAGGGAGGAGGGAGGAGGGTTCAGGATGGGGAACACATGTATACCTGTGGTGGATTCATTTTGATATTTGGCAAAACTAATACAATTATGTAAAGTTTAAAAATAAAATAAAATTAATTAAAAAAATTAAAAAAAAAATGAGGCACCTAAAATTTTTGCAACCATTCATTGTAAAACTTAGCTTAACTGGTCATTCAGGCACCTGAATGTTCTCCCATGAAACTGGAAAGATGGAAAAAAAAGCATCTGTGACTTCCAAGGTCTTGAATGAAAGCTGTTCTTGAATCCAAAGAGGAATACTCTAGTGGTGAACCTCCTTACTCAAAGCTAAAAAATGGAGTAAACACACGTTACATATCACACAGTCTTTTACATATATACAACTCTTACTCAAGGTAAAGTCTTTCCACGCCATTTAGGATCAAATTTTCTTGGTTTACTAACACTAAATGCCAGAAAAGAGATGCAGCATGTAGTTTTCATCCCTGTATCTTCTAAATGCTTGGAGGCTAAATAGAATATGATATAATGTTTAAATACTATTTTAAATTATAAAAGCAGCATGTCTCAGTCTTTCCTTATGAGAAATATAAATACTTTGTATTCTTTATTCAGTGAATGTACTACATTCAAATAATTTTCATCATTTTGCATTTATCAAGATTCTCAAAATACACTATGTATCCATGCATTTTAACTTGACTCATAATACATTTTTCCTTTTCTATTAGATCTCTTATTATATAAATTAAGTTTATAGACTATTTAGATTTAAGTAGAAGCCAATTACTAATCTTAATATTATAATATGTTATATATTATAATATATTATATATCTAATATATATATAACTATACTTAATATAGTTAACATTACATATTTATAAGAAAATTGTTTGTGTTCCCCTATAATTGGTCTTTAAAGTTTTGACCAAAAGGCAAAGAAAAGATAAAAACATGATATCATTTCTAAAAAAGGTTTATTTTAAAAAGTGTTTGATATGAAAACCCTGGCATTATTAATTCTGTGGAAAATATGTATATTTTATACTATATAACACTACTATTTTTATTTGTAAAACTTTTCTATAAACTTATAATATCAATGACCCACTTGATATTTATATGCTCTATCATAAAATATTGAGTATCAGATTTGGTTGATGTGCAAATAATTCAAAATATCTCATTGTTACTAATAATTCAGCTAACTACAATGAAATTTCATGGAAGAGGCAATAATCAGACAGGTAATTATCTTAAACATGTATAGAAAAAACTCACTACTCTCTTTTAATAAGCTGATAGGGAATATGGGTACAATGAATGTACAATAGATATTACCTAACCTGGTGGTATGTATGCTTTTGACTCAAGTAATTATATTAGCAAAGTGGAAATATAAACTAAACATGGCCTAATACTTTGAAGAGATAAAAAAGAAAATATAATTCAGATATGTATCTTTAAGTATTTAATTTTATGTCTCATCATAGTACAAAGCATCAATCAGATACTAAATTATATCTGAAATCAATTTCTTTTAAGTAAGGACGATAATGGTACCTTATCACTGAGTCGTTTTTAAGATTAAATGAGTCACATTAAACAATACATTAAATAACACATGCACATCCACATGCACACATGCACACACATGGAACAAAGTCTGGCTACAGTAAACACTCAAAAAATAATGATTATTGTTCCTGTTATTATTGTTTATGTAATTAGTATAATAACATTTCTATCATTAGTATATTAGTATTTCTATAATTAGTTTATAAATTCTTTATTATTTAAATGTGCATTTAGCATTTATATTCTAAGTAAACTGAAAGAGAGAGAGAATCTCCAGGTTATGGGAGAATATGGCCCAGGGAATAAAAGTAAATTTCAATGAGGTGAATCAGAAGTATATTGGCACTCACTACTTATTAAAATTGATCCAGGAGGCTCTCTGGGAATGATTCCAGTTTAACATATTGAATGAGAATATGTGAGTTGGCTTCCTCACACATTTACACACATACAGGAATATGTGAGAAAGTAAAACAACTATTTTTATTCTGAAATCAAATCAGCTGAGCTGTTCACCATTTCATTTTATAATAGTCAGGAGTGCTGTCATTAGACATTTCTTGCCCTTCAGACTTTTCAGAGCACTGCATTATGTCCCAAGGAATTAACACAGGAGGCCTGGCGTGCTGCGATTCATGGGGTCGCAAAGAGTCGGACACGACTGAGCGACTGAACTGAACTGAACTGATCTGATCTTATTTCTCTCTTTTTGCTGCCTCTCCAGCAACATTAAAACTCGCAAGTAAACCCCCTGAAACAGTGGGTGGTAGCACCATGTATAACTGCTGCAACCAGAAATCAGAAAATTATTCTGACTTCTCTTTATGTCTGGCATCTTTAAGGTGGAAATCACCATCTCCATCTCCTATTTTATGTAAATCCTCTCACACATTATTCCTTCTCATGGGCTGCATACCTTTTGTGGCCATGGTGGTTCTAAGGCATCCATTCTACTCTTCTCTTTTAATTAAATAGACATGTACAGGTTCAGCACTACTAGCATAACATTGCAAACTTTTAAAACTCTGCTTAAATCCAGTAAAGTATATCTAATTAAGTAAATTTTTGACAACAGAAAAGTGTTTGAACTGGAGGTACGTGCCTTTCTTTTCCTTCATCCTGCTAGTTAGAATCTGAATGTGATGATGCTTGGTCCTGCAGTCTTCCTAGAAGAGTTGTACAGGGAACAAAGTCCAGGCAATAAAGAGCACAAAGCTGTGGGTCATGCAGTCTACTGCCTCCAATTCAATTTTCTGCCTCCAACTATAGCCACATCAATATATTTTGCCCTAGATCAAGTTATTCTTTCTGGAGCACCATTCTAAAAATGCAATCTGTTGGTTGACATTTCATGACAGAGAGAAAGAAAGGAAGGAAAGAATTAAGGAAAGAAAAAGAGACAAAGAAAGAAAAAGAAAAAAAAATCCCCCATCTTTTGTTCCCATTTCCCATAAAACTGAATTATTTATATTTATACAACATAGTTTTTCTTGCACTTTTGTTCATACCCATATTCTTTCTACCACAAAACATTTCATCTCAAAGGACTTTATGACGTCACTCTCTAAGATTTTATGTTAAATCTTTCTTCTGTGGAGACTTCCTTGCCCTCTTTAAATCTTTCTTGCTTGCTTTTCTTTCTTACTCAGAAATAGACAGCACTGTCAGGATACTATGTTTGAGCCATAGCTTTACTGTCTAAGTTTATTTGTACTCTTTGCACACTTAACATAATCTATGTATTCCTTCTTATCCTGGTCCCCAAAGTCTTCTCATGGCTCACATCTTACCCCTTTCCACTTTACTAGCTTCATAGTACCCAGAACAGGAAATTCTTGGTGAATCTTTTCACATCTAACACATTAGCCTCACTGGTGCCTCAGAAGCTACCATTAATCCCATTCTGGATGGTGCCTGGTTTTTGCTCATACTACTCAGGAGTCTGTTTCTTTATAATCTCTTCCAGAGTGACTCAGAAGCATAGAATGATACCTCAATCCAGGCACTGGCTACAAAATAGCTGAGGGTTATAGGAGATGAACAGATTTGGGAGGAGCAAGGAAAAACGGGGCACACATACCACCTTGAAGTCTTATAATGTGTGGCTTCTGAGAAGGAAAACAGAAAACCTTTGTAAGGCAGCATGGAAAACTATGTCTCCATGGGACCGCCAAAGAAGGAAACAAAGGAAACATGATGAAATACTTTGTGTGGAGGGATCATTGAGACACAGCAGGTCTTCCTCTGGGTATAGTAGGATAAACATTTGATGAAGAAGGGGGATACTACTTCTCTGACCCCTTTTCCATCATTCCATCTTCTCTTTGCATATTTTATTTCTACTCTTAGAGGCTTGAGAGTACACTGTCTCTTGCTGTTTCTGTGCATGACTTTGACTAATATGGAATTTTTTTGGCAAAGTGATGTCTCAGGTAGAAGCTTCAGGACAGGCCACTTGGTGGACATCATTTGCTGCTACATTGAGAGTCTCCTGGGAGTTTGGGTGTCAGTAGATAAACCTGATTATTCCACAGACTGCTTATTACAGGGAGCAGATTGCAAAGATGAACTCACTTCCCCTAAGTGATTCTGTTTATTTTCATTTTTAACAGATTCATGAGTTGATTAAAGGATCACCAAATAAACTGACTGTGTAAATGAATGGATCAAAAAACATTCAATGTACTAGCTGTATAAAGAATTATTTTGATAGCTAAAACTTAGCATTTTTAAATGTCAGACAAGATTTCAAGTATTTTGAATTTATTAGCATGCTACAACTATTACTTAGCCATCACAAACTGATTGGGGCTCAAAAGCATTAAACAGTATTTCCAAGGCTATGCAGATTTATCAGAAAAATTCAAATGATCTAATTCATGCATCTTCCTCTATACAGAAAAGCACTCCAATCAGTAATCTGGGGTGTCACTTTTTTGTGATTAGCACTAATGATTTAAAGCTTCACTTCATATATCTCCCAGCAAAAAACAGAAAAATCCTACCGTACCCATTTGGTGCAGTTCCTAAGAGTTATCTGAGAAGCTTATAGCCCAGTCTACTAGGAGATCTAACCACATAAGGCCCCTGACCAGATCTAGCCTCCTAACTATGTGCACTATTTCAGTTGAGAAGAGCTAAAATTGAACCTTCTTCATGATGTTATGCTAGTAATTAAAATAAGAGAATAAAAGTGAAATGTAAAGCAAATTGAGTTCACAATCTAATTAATAATAAATATATACTTTATTGATATTATTATAGTTATTTTCTCACTGTAAACTATATTTTCTCCATCTCAATGAAGTTTTAACAAATCCATTTAATGTAATTTAGGGTCTATTAACATAAAATATTTACTGAAATTATCCTTTGTTCAAGAATCGTAAAGCAAAAAATAAAAATAAAAAAATAAAAGAATGGCTAAGTTTAGTGGAAATAAACAAGGCTTAAAGTATGATTAAAATGTCTGAATTACAATAGAGAATCTGCAACACGACATTCAGGGTCAAGACAAATTCACCAACAAGCCTTTCTTCTAAATCTCTAGGGGACACTTACAATTTGAAAGTGTAAAATTATTTTTTTCCCATATGCTTTTTGATATTGTCTTCTTTAGATCATACTTCTCTTTAATTCATGTGAGATAGAGAAACCAATTCTGACAAAATTGCTATTCACAAAACTAAAACGTGAAAGATAGGACTGAGATCATCAAAACTGGCAAAAGTCATTTAAACACGTTATTTTAAACTATTTTGTATAGTTTGTACTTAATTGTTTTGTTTTGGGCGGCAAACACATACACACATGCACACACACACAAACACACACACACATATATACACACATACACACATATATATACATATATATGTACACAGATGTATTGTTGCTGTTCAGTCACTAAGTCATTTCTGACTCTGCAGCTCCATGGACTGCAGCACATGAGGCTTCCCTCTCCTTCACCATCTCCCACTGTTTGCTCAAACTCAAGTCCATTGAGTTGATGATGCCATCCAACTATCTAATCCTCTGTTGCCTCCTTCTCATGCTACCCTCAATCTTTGCCAGCATCAGGGTCTTTTCTAATGAGTCAGCTCTTCACATCAGGTGGCCAACATATTAGAGCTCCAGCATCAGTCCTTCCAATGAATATTCAGGATTGATTTTATTTAGGATAGACTGGTTTGATCTCCTTGCTGTTAAGGGACTCTCAAGAATCTTCTCCAGCACTACAATTTGAAAGAATCAATTCTATGGTGCTTAGCCTTCTTTATGGTCCAACTCTCACGTCCATACATGACTATTGGAAAAACCATAGCTTTGACTAAGGACCTTTTTTGGAAAAGTAATGTCTCTGTTTTTTAATATACTGCCTAGTTTCGTCATAGCTTTTCCTGCAAGGAGCAAGCGTCTTTTAATTTTGTGGCAGCAGTCACCATCCACAGTGATTTTGGGGCCCAAGAAAATAAAATCTGCCAGTGTTTCCACATTTTCCCCATCTATTTGCCATGAGGTGATGGGACCAGATGCCATGATGTTAGTTTTTATTTGCAACTATTTGCTTTGCAAAACCAATGGCCTTTTTAATAATATGAAATCTCTTGGATGAAAATTATTGTAAGTCTATACTTGGACTATAAAGAAGAGTGCCGAAGAATCGATGCTTTTGAATTGTTGTGCTGGAGAAGACTCTTGAGATTCTCGTGGATTCCAAGATCAAACCAGTCAATCCTAAATGAAATCTACCTTGAATATTCATTGGAAGGACTGATGCTGAATCCAAAGCTCCAATACTTTGACCACCTGATGGAAAGAGCTGACTCCTTGGAAAAATCCCAATGCTGGGAAAGATTGAAGGCAAAAGTTGAAGAGCATGGTAGAGGATGAGATGGTTAGATTGCATCACTGACTCGACAGACATGAATTTGAGGAAACTTCAGGAGATACTGAAGGACAGGGGAGCCTGATGTGCTGCAGTCCGTACACAAAATATGATCACACACACAAAAATGATTAATAGCTTTAGTCACAACAGTTCCAGACTAAAAAAATAAAAATAAAAAATTGGGCATGGCTTAGCAACTGAACAACAACATCAACTCATTTACCAGGAGACGGTAAGAAATATACCATTAACACCCAAATATTAAATTTTTGTGTAACAAAGCTTTTTCTTCATCTTTGGGCAAACAGTACATACTAGAAAAATGTTTCAAATTTTCAATAGCATGATTCCATCAATAGAATGAAAGTATTTTGTTATAATGAATAATTAAAATAAACAAATACAAATAGTTCCAAGTCAAATAGAAGTGGTGGATTTGTTTTAAGTCTAAATGAATCATTCACAAATGAAGATCTAAAAATAGGTAATAAACTAATGCAAAAATACAGAGCATCATTACACATCAAAGGAAGCACAAATTAAAACCAAATGGGTGACTGTATTAAATAGAATAGACCAAATGAAGATGGTTATTAACAACCATAATTGTTATCAATTTGAAACAACTGCTATTCGTGTGCTTTGCTGATAGGAGCTTAAAATCAAATACCCACTTTGAAAATAGATTACTAAAAAGTTAATCATGCATCTACCAAAAAATAAAAAAATAAAAACATGATTACACACACACAAAAAGGATTAATAACAGCTTTAGTCACAACAGTTCCAGGCTGAAAGAAAAACCCAGATGTCTATCAACAAAATATTGCATAAATAAATGATTATATATTCTGAT
>NW_011493516.1:8437-12013 GCF_000754665.1 Bison bison bison | reverse complement strand
AGGTCCTTGCAGAATGTTGCTTTCCCATGGAGAAGACAGGCTTGATGAGAGCTCTTGATTGGCTGATGGATCACTAGAGGAGTCCTGTTATCTTGCCCCTGGGTAGAAAAGAACATATGTGGCTGTTGTTGGCTTTGGTTCAGAACCACTACTTATTTATCAAACTGTAAGCAGAAGGACACAGCCAGGAATCGCTACAGGGGCAATCTACCCACATATCAGTCACTGACAGGCCTGTGCATAGACATATTTTCCTGGGACTGTAGCACCATTATCCTTTGACCAAGGACTCTTCCACCAGGGCAATCTCTTCTGTCCAGTAAGCCCCTGTAAGGAGATATGGTGTGACTATCAAGGACTGTATGAGCAGGGTTGCCCCTGAAGATGCTACCGCTGTTGTCCATGAGAAAGATCCTTAATGCTAGAATCTAGTTTAATTCCAGAGAGAAGAAAACCTAGCTAATCCCACATCTTTTTAGAGGCAGGGGTTCAGCACTTCCTGTTTGACCACAGCTCTTTCTGAAGTTAAAGAATTCAAGAATCAGGTTTGTATATTTGTAGAGATGAGACAACTTACATTTCAGTTGGGAATATAGGGCTTAGAATCCTTTAGAATAAGAATTCAACTTGAAGTCAAGCGCATCACCTCCCAAATATCCTATCTAACCATAGTTTAGGTAGATCTGAAGGCATCTGGTAGACGTAATCAGTAAACCAAAAGAATAATGTGCTGGATCAACCTGACTCAATCACTTGTAAAACATAAGCCCTCTATCCTACCACACATTGCAGAGGAATATATAAGGATTCAAAGAGAACGTAAGATGTGCACAACATCACAGAGCAAGTTGGAGTGCTGAGGCTCAGTACATTCATTCAAAACCAGGGCCTTGATACTCAGTGCCCACTGTGGGTAGTGGCCTGTGCCTAGGCACTGGGCTCAGCTTCCGTGCTCAGGGTCACCAGGCCCTAAGACTGTAACCAAGCAGGACCCTATGGGCCCTTTCCAGGACAGTAAAGCACCCTCACCATGTCCTCCATCTGCATATTATCTGTAGAAAACATTTAGCTTCCTAGACCTTCCATGAATTTCAAATAATTAAATTTATTCAGAAGTGAGAGGATACAGAAAGAAATGAAAAGAGTCAAGCAAGACAAAATAATAGTTTAGCCATTAAACAAAGTCAAGAACCTTTAGTTCGACCTCAAGGGCTATAGACAATATTCTAAGCCATGTCCTTTAAGTTCTTTTGCAGATACTGAAATCAACCCCCTTCCCCATCCAAGGGAAATAGGTTATCTGTATGCTGCCCACAAGTACATAAGCCCTAGACCATTTGGGACCAGAATGTGAGGTTACTAACTGCTGGTTACTTCACAACCAACTAATCAGAAAAATATCCATGAACTACCCAGGTACCCCCAAACCACTCTCACTCGCTGGCTTTAAAAACCTTTCCCTGAAAAGAAAAACATGTCGTTGGACCAGCCCCAGCGCAGCAAGGCCAACCTCCCTGGCTTCTGGTCACCCTGCTGCTTTGGTTTCCCCATCCAGTCAGGACCCTTCAGGTCAGAGAGGCCTGACTGGATGGGGAAACCAAAGCAGCAGGGTGACCAGAAGCCAGGGAGTCAGCTTCCTCTTCGAAGAACAGAAGGTGGACAGAGAAACATGCCAAGAAGTAGATGGTCTTCCTCCCGAAGGAGCATCAGCAGGCCCACTCGGGGAAGCAGAAGCTGCAGGCAGATGTCAAACTCAAGAGACAAGCAGTACTAGAATAATGTGGAGGAAGACTGGATCCACCGGGAGGAAGAGGAGGACCAGATCCTGGAGGAGAAAAAGGAGGAGGACTGGATCTGGGACAGGAAGAAGGTACAACAGGAGCTGATTAAACAGGAGTCCCTATGGAGGAAGCAACAGCAGATCCTGGAGTAGCAGAGGCTGGGCAAGCCCAAGTCCAGGTCCAAGAAATCCCAACCCAAAGCCGAACAGTGACCAGGGACCCAAAAGTGCCTTCCGCACTGATAACTGAGCTGAGTTCAATTAGGATCCAGCCTGCCCTAGGCCTCTGCAGCTCCCACAGAGTCCCAGAGCCTGCATTTGGGAGGCATGCCTCCCCAGCCTCTGGAGTCGCTGGAAGCTTTGCCATGATGAACCACAACTCCAGCAGGAGCACTAACAAAGACTGGGAAACATCATCAACATCATCCTCCCTGGGCCTAGTGGCCAAGTACACAGGCCCCAAGCTATTTAGGGAGCCTAACAACGAGCCCAACAAACCAGTTATTCACAACACTCTATCCCTTTGCTGTCCAGAAAAGTGAATGACTCTTACAAAAATACAGTATTAGAAAAGCTGGAGAAGTGTGATGCCAACCATTACATCATCCCGTTCCACAAGGCCAGCTGCCACTTCCAGGCACTTTACTGCTGCTATTCTGACACTGAGGAGATCTACAAACTGACGGGCACCTGGCCGAAGACCATCACCAAGAAGATGATCAACAAGTTGTTCAAGTACAGGCCAGACTAGAAGCAGTTCGGCCTGATGCCAGCCAAAACCATGCCCCTCAGCTGGATGCACTCACAATCCACAGTCACTTGTGGCTTCCCAGAAGGCTCTACAAACCAAAGAAGATGCAGACTCGCAAATGACCCCCTTGCAGTGGTGTCCGAAGACATGCCTTCTAGGTGGATATTTACTTTCTTCCTTTTGAGTAGGAAGTGTGCAGAGTCACAGTTTTTCAGAGCCTTCCGGACAAGAGAAAACCCTTCCTGAGCTCCTTGCACACGGGACCAGGGGTGGAGCGAAAGCAGTCCTGCTCTGATTTCATTGGCCACAGCACCTTGTTCCCCGCTGCAGGAAGCTGGCACATGGGGTGGAGCTTGTGTCCCAGAGCCCCAGGCAGAGGACTCCAGGTAGATCCTTCTACTTGAAGTTTTCCTTAAGTGTAAATTAAAGTGATTTCCTTTGCTTTTTTGTCTCTCACCTCATCCCTTTTGCACATGACCTGACACCTCTCTTGTTGGCCAGCTGTAATTGCACAGGATTATAGGACTGAGACTTGGTATCCCCTCAGAGAGTTTGAATGTCTGTAGGAAAAGAGTTAATGTTGGGAAATCATTTTCATTTGAGAAATTGTATGATATTTGTTGTGTCTGCTGCTGCTGCATCTACTGCCAACTTTTATATCCAATTCTACGATTTCTGAAGAAAAAAAAATCTTGTTCCTTGCTACTGAGAAAAACTTTAATAAAGATAGCTGCTAAGTCACTTCAGTCATGTCCGACTCTGTACGACCCCATAGGTGACAGCCCACCAGGCTCTGCCATCCCTGGAATTCTCCAGGCAAGAACACTGGAGTGGGTTGCCATTTCCCTCTCCAATGCATGAAGGTGAAAAGTGAAAGTGAAGTCACTCAGTAGTGTCCGACTCTTAGCGAGCCCATGGACTGCAGCCTACCAGGCTCCTCAGTCCGTGGGATTTTCCAGGCAAGAGTACTGGAGTGGGGTGCCATTTAAGTCAGCTAGTGAACTTGTTTCATTCAGTAAAAAACAAAACAAAACAAAAAACACAG
>NW_011493516.1:4299-6103 GCF_000754665.1 Bison bison bison | reverse complement strand
TCTTTTCTAGATCAGCCTCAGTTTTATGCCTGAGGCCACAGAAATTCCATGAAAGCTACCATCCTTACTCAGGAGGGAAAACCAAAATCAAAGACTCTGTCCATTGGACCCTTTTTAAGAGGAGCTACTCTCCTCTGGGCATTAGAACCACATGAGGCCTTCAGAACATCTGATGTGCAGGCCTTAAATTTTTCCAGGTAATTTCATTATGAAGCCTGGGTGGATGTGACTCAAAGTTAAGTCCCAGTTTGTATGGAGCAGAGTGAGGTTAGAATTGAACTAGGAGACCCTAGCACTCAGGTACAGCTTGTGGCAAAGTTTACGATGTTTCTCTAAAGGAACAGATCTCAACCCAGGATGCAGACAAGAATCACTCAGGCAACTTGTCACAAACAAAAGTGCCTGAGACCCAGCCCAAAATAATGAAGTCTGAATCACATGGGTTGGTCTTGAAAATGCCTTCCAGATGATTCACTGTAGAATCGGGACTGGGAAGGTAGTTTATGGTGGAATTCACTTTAGAAGGATTTGTGATTTTGTTGACTTTGTAGACTCCTGGAGAGAGTAGATCTGACCAGGAACTTATGTAGAACTGTACAAAGTCAGTCCAGGTTGAAAACCCAGTGCCCCAAGTGGCTCCCTGTGACCTGAATGAGGAGTCTTTCCAGTTTGATGAATAGCATTTCTGGGTGATGGGAAAGGACCAAATAACAGAAGAATATAAAGCTTTACCCCTCTCCTCCCCTACTTAAACCCTTCTTTCAAACTAAGTACTTCATGAATTACTCCATTTGCATCTCTACAATCTGTGACCATCCCCACCATCTGAAATCTGGGCTCTTCCCCTAACCCTCCCTTGAAACCACCCTCTACTTGACACACGAAGTCCTTATGCCAAATGCAATTCCCTGACTTCTTAACTGCAACTCATGGAGGGTAGGGTCTTTCATTTATGGGAATGTCATAACTTCTCACTTTGCCTTTGAGAGGCTTAGAGATCTTTAGAATCAATACTGGAGTTAATCCAGTATTAATCTCCAGTTAATCCTATCCCAATTATCTAATCAGACTACATTTCATGCACTGCATTCAGTTCAGTCACTCAGTCCTGTCTGACTCTTTGCTACTCCGTGGACTGCAGCATGCCAGAACTCCCTGTCCATCACCAACTCCCAGAGTTTACTCAAAACTCATGTCCATTGAGTCGGTGATGCCATCCAACCATCTCATCCTCTGTCATCCCCTTCTCTTCCTTCCTTCAATCTTTCCCAGCATCAGGGTCTTTTCAAATGAGTCAGCTCTTCACATCAGGTGGCCAAAGTATTGTAGTTTCAGCTTCAACATCAGTCCTTCCAATGAATATTCAGGACTGATCTCCTTTAGGATGGACTGGTTGGATCTCCTTGCAGTCCAAGGGACTCTCAAGAGTCTTCTCCAACACCACAGTTCAAAAGCATCAACTCTTTGGCTTTCAGCTTTTTTTATAGTCCAATTCTCACATCCATACATGACCACTGGAAAAACCATAGCCTTGACTAGACAGACCTTTGTTGACAAAGTAACGCCTCTGCTTATTAATATGCTGTCTAGGTTGGTCATAGCTTTTCTTCCAAGAAGAAGTGTCTTTTAATTTCATGGCTGCGGTCACCATCTGCAGTGATTTTGGAGCCCGAAAAAATAGTCTGCCACTGTTTCCACTGTTTCTCCATCTATTTGCTATGGGACTGGATGCCACGATCTTTGTTTTCTGAATGCTGAGTTTTAAGCCAACTTTTTCACTCTCCTCTTTCACTTTCATCAAGAG
>NW_011493516.1:0-540 GCF_000754665.1 Bison bison bison | reverse complement strand
CCCATGGACAGAGGAGCGTGGCAGGCTACAGTTCATTGGGTTGCAAAGAATCAGGCACAATTGAAGTGACTTAGCATGCATGTAGGCAAGGTCCCATCAATCCTAAAGGAAATCAACCCTGACTGTCCATTAGAAGGATTAATGCTCCAATAATTCAACCTCCTGAATGTGAAGAGACAACTCATTGAAAAAAAAACAAAAAAAAAATAAAAAATAAACCCTAATGCTGGGAAAGACTGAAGGCAAAAAGAGAAGAGAATGGCAGAGGATAAGATGGATAGATACCGTTACTGACTCAAAGGACATGAATTTGAGTAAATTCTGGAAGATAATTGAGGACAGAAGAGCCTGGCATATTTCACTGCATGGTGTCACAGACAGCTGGACATGACTTAGTGACTGAATAACAACAAGGTCTATAGTAGCCTAGATTCCTTCTGAGACCCTGAGAGAGAAGGAAAAAAAAAAACTTCTAAGCATTGTGTTTCCCACAATCTTGGTGACACTGTAAGTCCTTTTTCTTCTCTCCCATTCCCAGTT
>NW_011493515.1:6032-6396 GCF_000754665.1 Bison bison bison | reverse complement strand
GTAATTAAACGCAGTATTAATTCTGTGGACAAAGTAGACATTTCTGCTGAGATGCTCGTCTTCCCAGCACGGGTGACTTGCCCAGTGGGCTGCATTTTCCTGTGCACAACTGAGTGTCTGCAGGAACTCGTGAACCTCAGCATCTCCTCCCTGAGGGTGGACACTGAGGACCCCAAATCTGCTGAGGACTGAAGACACGCAGCTCCTGGGAGCTCCTTAGGGCTCCACTCCCTCGTCTCCCTGTGGCCCTGCGGCTGTGGCCTCACACCTGTATTTCTGTGTGTGAGGATGTAGACTGGGGCTGACAACAGTCACAGCATGTGTGGACTTTACGGCGGGGGTGGCCGGGGGGGGGGAGAGGGGG
>NW_011493515.1:4805-5932 GCF_000754665.1 Bison bison bison | reverse complement strand
AAAAGCCCTTCCTCGTCTGGCTTTTTCCACAGCAGTTCTGCACGAGTATGTCTTCTGTGCCAGATCCAGTTCCCCGAGACCTGAATGTGCTCTGAAGAGAGGCCCCACCTCACTGTGCCTCAGAGCTTGTGGGGTCACTTGTGCCCGATGCTATGCAACATGGTCAAGACTCCTGAGGGTGACCCTGGAACTGTGGCCTCTAGCATCCAGGTCACTGAGCTCCTACATGTGTTCTCAACCCTCGGCTCAACACCTTCGTCCATCATCAAAGCCAGTGGAGTCTTGTGGTGCATTGCCTAACTAGCTTTCCTCTCTCCTGCACTTTTGCTGATCTTGTGATCCCACTGGACCACCTGTAAAACCCAAATATGCTTCTCATCTCATGGGACTGGAAGGCCGCAGACACATCCTCAAATCCACTATCAGTTGGTTTCTATGGGGTTTAGTTTATGGCATCAGAAGTGGGATCCAGGCAATCCCCAACAACTCCTAAGCCATGAGCAATCTGATGCTGGTACCCACTCTGACCTGTTGAGTTCAGTGATCTGAATGAGTGTGGTCTCGTAGCTTTGTGTGGAGTCTTTAGGGTTTTCTATCCACAGTGTTCTGTAGATAATGAGAATTTTGCCTCTTGTAGTAAAGAATCCACTTGCAATGTAGGAGAGCTGGGTTGACTCCCCGGTTGTGAGATTCTCAAGAGTAGGAAATGGCAACCCACTGCAGGATTCTTGCTTAGAAAGGACAAAGAAGACTGGCACGCCACAGTCCATGGGGTACACTCACACACACCTGTTACACACACACACAGTCCTGTCACACCTACACTCCTGTCACATAGACATACAGGCACACACAACCACACACACAACACACCTGTCACACACACACCCCTTTACACACACACACAAACATGTCACAGACACAGACACCTGTCTCACACACACACCTGTTACAGACACACAGCCCTGTCACACACACACATACCTGTCACACAGGCATACAGACACACAAACTCACACACACAGCACACCTTCCACAAACACACACGTGTCACACATGCACACACCTGTCGCTTACCCATATACTTGTCACACACACACCTGTCACGCACACACCTGTCACACATA
>NW_011493515.1:912-1411 GCF_000754665.1 Bison bison bison | reverse complement strand
GTTCCCCTGGGGGAGGGGCTTACATGTGGGTGTGCCGTGTGGAAGGTTGTTCATTCTCTCCAGGTACGTGAACTGCTGACTTCACCAAATCCGGGACCACCCACATCTGGGCTCCTCGTTTCATTGGCTTGTGATTTTTCTCATTGTTGGGCTTCCCCGATAGATCAGTTCAAGCTTCCCTGACAGCATGGTCCTTGGAAGAAAAGCTATGACCATCCTAGACAGCGCATTAAGAAGTGGAGACTTTGCTGGACAAATTCCGTCTGGTAAAGCTATGGACTTTCCAGTACTCATGTATGGATATGAGAGATGAACCATACAGAAAGCTGAGCGCTGAAGTACTGATGCTTTTGAACTGCTGTGTTGGAGAACACTGTTGAGAGTCCCTTGACTGCAAGAGGATCAAACCAGTCTATCCTAAAGGAAATCAGTCCTGAATATTCACTGGAAGGACTGATGCTGAAGCTGAAGCTCCAATACTTTGGCCACCTGATTTGAA
>NW_011493515.1:459-812 GCF_000754665.1 Bison bison bison | reverse complement strand
AAATTTAAAGGGAGGTTTCTCTTAAAATACTGTGTTGCCACAATGACACCTGGTTTCCCCGAAGTTAGCTATTCTTGAGCCTAGAGATAACCAATGCCTTTTTCTTATGGAAATGTTCGTCTTAAGCTATGCTAATGTACTATGCCTTTACCCCAAACTCTGTCTCCAAGTCGGTTCCGCCTCTTGGCCCAGAGCCTACTTGACAAACCAGTATGTTACACTCAGATATTGTTCCCCTAATCTATGTAAATGAAACTATTTGTATGGTGGTCTGCCCTTCTTCAAGTTAATCATTTTATGGCCCAGGATAAGCCATTTGGTGCCAAGATTATCCCAAAATACATCTTATGGGT
>NW_011493515.1:0-359 GCF_000754665.1 Bison bison bison | reverse complement strand
TTCATTTAGCCATGAGATATGACCCCTCCGTAGGACTGCAGTAGACAAGAATTTCTGTTCACGTCCCACGAGAAGCTGGGGGAAGAGCTCTTCTATGGAGGGTCTGCCTGATTAACCTTCTGGTTAGATGTTAACATTTTTCAGGGTTTGCCTTCCCCTCATTCGTCAGGTGTCCTGAAGGGATAAATATGAACACTCACCTTGAAGATCTGGATGTTTCTGGAGTTATTTCCCACAAACCATGGACTGCGACCCCAGGATCTCTCATTCTCACAGTGGTTATTGCTGGACCTGCAGGAATTGGTAGTAATTACCCTGAAGGTGCTCCTCCTGAAGCTTTGCTTCCATGGGCAGATCTC
>NW_011493514.1:5053-5565 GCF_000754665.1 Bison bison bison | reverse complement strand
CTTTTTGCAATCCCATGGACTGCAGCATGCCAGGCTTCCCTTTCCTTCCCCATCTCTCGGAGTTTGCTCAAACTCATGTCCATAGAGTTGGTGATGCCATCCAACCATGTCATCCTCTGTTGTCCCCTTCTCCTCCTGCCTTCTATCTTTCCCAGCATCAGAGTCTATTCCAATGAGTCGGCTCTTTGCATCAGGTGGCCAAAGTATTGGAGTTTCAGTTTCAGGATCAGTCCTTCCAGTGAACATTCAGGGTTGATTTCCTTTAGCATTGACTGGTTTGATTTCCTTGCAGTCCAGAGGACTCTCAAGAGTGTTCTCCAACACCGCAGTTAGAATGCATGGATTCTTTGGCTCTCAGCCTCCTTTATGGTCCAAAAACTGGAAAAACTTTGACTATATGGACTTTTGTCATCAAAGTAATGCCTCAGCTTTTTAATTCACTGTCTAGGTTTGTCATAGCTTTTCTTCCAAGGAGCAAGCATCTTTTAGTTTCATGGCTGCAGTCACCATCT
>NW_011493514.1:0-935 GCF_000754665.1 Bison bison bison | reverse complement strand
TCCCTGACCCAGGGATCAAACCCAGATCTCCTGCATTGCAGGCAGATTCTTTACCATCTGAGCCACCAAGGAAGCCCCAAGAATGCTGGAGTGGTTAGCCATTCCCTTCTCCAGAGGACAGACTGACACAGAGATTGAACCCAGGTCTCCTGCACTGCAAGCAGATTCTTTACCATCTAAGCCACCAGGGCGGCCCTTAACAATGGCCTCATATAGTATATATTGTTGGGACTTCCTGGTTGTTGATGGTTAAGAACCTGCCTGGCAATGCAGGAAAAGCAGGTTTGGTCACTGGTCAGGGAACTAAGGGGCTTTCCCAACAGCTAGTGAGTGGGTAAAAAGAATCCTCCTTCAATGCAGGAGACACAGGAGATGCAGCTTCGAGTCCTGGGTCAGGAAGATCTCCTGGAGGAGGGCATGGCAACCCACTCCAGTATTATTGCCTGGAGAATCCCAATATTTGGCGATTTAGGAGCCTGGAGGACTACAGTCCAATGGGTCTCAAAGAGTCAGACACAACTTAATGACTAATCATACATGTGCACAGGGAATTAAGATCCCACATGCTGCTGAGCAGCTAAGCCCACGTCTCACAACTAGAGAGCTGCAACTACTGAGCCCACGTGCCACAACGTGCACTGAAACAAAGATCCCACGTGCCTCAACAAAGACCCAATGCAGTCAAATAAATATTAAAAACAAAACAAAAAACTTACGACTTAAAAAAGATAATGACAGTAATTATGCTCTAAGTAGGCAAGAATGTGGAGCAAGTAGAATTCTCATTTCCTGCTATTGGGAATATAAACCGGTACAACCATTTTGAAAGATTTTTGAGATTACCTAGTAAAGTTGAGGGGCTTCCTTGCTGGCTCAGCAATAAAGAATCCACCTGCCAATGCAGGACATGCAAGTTTGATCCCTGGGCCAGGAAG
>NW_011493513.1:13004-14824 GCF_000754665.1 Bison bison bison | reverse complement strand
AAAACGCAGATTATCAAGAGAATGACCAGCCCACAGGGAGCAGACTGCCCCCTACCAAAAGGGGGCGCTATGGATACTGGAGCCATGCCGTCAGGGAATTAACCAGGAAGAGTTCCCCTGAGTCGGAGTACTTGCAAGGGGCAGAAGTGAGAGCTTCATGCAGAGCACATCCCCAGCTTCCAGGAGGTTCAGCCTCCCGGTGTGGGCCGTGCCTCAGCCTCAACCCGCCAGGTCCTGAGACAGGAGGTGGGCTCTGGGGGCATGGGGCCCTTAACCTTAACAAGCATTTTCCTCTCCTAGTACTTGAGTCACACGCTGGATTCCAAATAGAGTGTTCTCAAGCAACTTGTTAAAAAGAGAATGACGGTGAGAGAAGGCTTTTCCAGAGGTGCAAGTTCTTAGATACTGACTGTTTTCACACAGAAAGGGATACTAAGAGATGGCAGAGAGACAGTGAGATGCAACAGAGAGGAACGAATGGCCGAAAATGAGCTTTGGAAAAGTACACAGACACACACTTGCACGCACAAACACACCCGCACGTGTGCATGGACACAGCCGTGCGCACGCCCACACACGTGTATATGAGTACCCAGAGTTCAGGTGAAGCACCGTTAGAACTTTGTCTTTTGTAAAGGAGGAGGAGAATGTGTACGGGTTCAGAAATAAAAATGTAAATACGTATTTTAAGCACGAGAGCAAGTGCCTAAAATGAGCAATGGAATAACTCCCAATGTGCCTGGTGTAATTAAATGAAAGAAAACCTTTTCAACTTTACTGTGGTATAATTGACAAAATTGATGCTGTAAAGAGCAATATTGCATAGGAACCTGGAATGTTAGGTCCATGAATCAAGGCAAATTGGAAGTGGTCAAATAGGAGACGGCAAGAGTGAACGTCGACATTCTGGGAATCAGCGAACTAAAGGGGACTGGTCATCTAACTCAGATGACCATTATATCTACTACTATGGGCAGGAATCCCTTAGAAGAAATGGAGTAGCCATCATGATCAACAAGAGAGTCCGAAATGCAGTACTTGGATGCAATCTCAAAATTGACAGAATGATCTCTGTTCGTTTCCAAGGCAAACCATTCAGTATCACAGGAATCCAAGTCTATGTTCCAACCAGTAACGCTGAAGAAGCTCAACGATTCTATGAAGACCTACAAGACCTTTTAGAACTAACACCCCCCAAAATATGTCCTTTTCATTATAGGGGACTGGAATGCAAATATAGGATGTCAAGAAACTCCTGGAGTAACAGGCAAATTTGGCCTTGGAGTACAGAATGAAGCAGGGCAAAGGCTAATAGAGTGTTGCCAAGAGAACGCACTGGTCATAGCAAACACCCTCTTCCAACAGCACAAGAGAAGACTCTACACATGGACATCACCAGATGGTCAACACCAAAATCAGGTTGATTATATTCTTCACAGCCAAAGATGGAGAAGCTCTATACAGTCAGTAAAAACATGACCAGGAGCTGACTGTGGCTCAGATCATGAACTCCTTATTACCAAATTCAGACTTAAATTGAAGAAAGTAGGGAAAACCACTAGACCATTCAGGTATGACCTAAATCAAATCCCTTATGATTATACAGTGGAAGTGAGAAATAGATTTAAGGGACTAGATCTGATAGATAGAGTGCCTGATGAAATATGGACAGAGGTTTGTGACATTGTACAGAAAACAGGGATCAAGACCATCCCCATGGAAAAGAAATGCAAAAAAGCAAAATGGCTGTCTGAGGAGGCCTTACAAATAGCTGTGAAAAGAAGAGATGTGAAAAGCAAAGGAGAAAAGGAAAGATATTC
>NW_011493513.1:5450-9426 GCF_000754665.1 Bison bison bison | reverse complement strand
GGGTGTTGGGGCGGGAGTTACCTGCTCTGCGGGCCCCTGTCCTCAGGCCCTGGGTCTGCCGCCCCTGTCGGAGGTTGGAAATCAGCCTCAGCCTGGGCTGGGTCTCGGGACAGAGGCTCGGCCCCCGGGACATGGTGCCCCCGCCCTCCACGTGGGATTCAGGAGGAGAGAAGGCAGCCTGGGCTCGTGGTGCGTGTGTCAGTTCGTGACATTGAGAAGGAGGGGAATGGCTTAAATGAGTGCACGTGGGCTGACAGTGGGTGTTTTTTTCCACTAGATTTTCAGATTTGAGATTCTGGAAAAATTTTTAAATGAAATATCGTTGATTTGTAATATATTAGTTTCAGGCATACAACATATGATTCAATGTTTTTATAGGTTATACTCCATTTAAAGTTATTACGAAATAATTGCTACATTCCCTGTGCTATCCAGTATATCCTTCTTGTTTATTTCATACACAGTAGTCTGTGTCTCTAGTCCACACCCCTCATCTGCCCAACCCCCCGGTAACCATTAGTTATTTTTCTATATCAAGGACTCTGTTTCTGTTTTTCATATATGTTCCTTTGTATTATTTTCCAGATTGGGTATGTACCAATGCTATCATGAAGCGTTTATGTTCCTCTGAGTTATTTCAGTAAGCGTAATACTCTCTAGGTCCATGTGTGCTGTTGAAAATGGCAGAGTTTCCTTCTTTTCTATGGCTGAGTAATATTCCATTCTATGTATATGTGGATACACACACACACACACACACCACATTTTCTCTGTTCATTCATCTGTGCTGGACAGTTGGGTTGCTGACATATCTTGGCTATTGTAAATTGGCTACATGAATATTGGAATGTTTGTATCTTTTTAAATTAGTGTTTTCATTTTGTTCAAACATATACCCAGCAGTGGATTTGCTGGATCATATGATAATTCTGCTTTTCGTTTTTAAGGAACCTCCATATGGTGGGAAAACATTTTTTAAACTGACTGTTCCCATGTCCTTGGTTTCCCTCTGTCTGATGCCCTAAGGCCTCCAGGGGTCCGAGTCACCCCGTTCCCTACTCACGTGACTTCCTGCATCTGTCCTGACCCCGGTGTTGGAGGAAGAGAAAGAGGAGGACGAGGAGCAGCAGGACGAAGGTCACCAAGACCCCGATGAGGGCACTCAGGTACCACGTGAGGCCTGGGGCACCAGAGACGCCTGAGTGAGCCAGGGGTGCCGTTTAGCTGGGCACCTGCTGTGTGCAGACTCGTGCTGGGGTCTATGCATCCACATCCAGCCCATCCCACCCATTTTACAGACGAGGAAACTGAGGCACAGAGAGGGAGATCACTCAGGGGCCCTGGTGACCCAGCCTGGAGGTGGCAGAGCCGGGACTGGAACCAGGGCCGTGGGCACCCTGAGCTCCTCTTGAGCTGGCCCCCAGGAGGAAACCAGCTTCCTGCTCTGGGGTCCCCTCACCTGCAGGGGGCTGTCCGAGGGTCTCACCTGGAGCTGAGGGTCCTCCCTTGTCCCCTCCCCTCCCCCACCGCAGCGGGGGCGGGGGGAGGGGCAGGCTGCACGGAGGGGCCTCTGTGTCCTCCCCTCCCTCCCCACACGCTGCAGTAGAGGGAACAGGCCCCCCACAGTCACCTCCTCGGGGGCTCCCTGTGCTCCTTGCCCGATGCAGGGTCACACCCAGGTCAGAACTGAGGAAATCTAAGATCTGGGGCACGGGTCTCTCCTTTTACACTGGGAGAAGCTGAGGCCCGCACGGGGGGGTGGTGACGGTGAGGGAGTCCACATCAGTGTCTCCAGAGACGCCTGAACCGGGGCCTAACTCAGCCCTGCTCCTCCCCAGACCCGCCACCACGTTCCCAAGAGCCTGCTCCCCTTTCTGCAGTTTCTGACTCCACTGAGGGGTGGAGCTGATGGAATGGATGCCTGGTGGCCGCTGGGGGTCAGGAAAAGGGTGGGGGCGGGGCCGCCTCCCCCTCCACAGCCCTGCTCCCCCAGCCTTGGCCCCCCGACCCCTAGCCGTTCACCCGGCAGCCCAGAGCCCCTGCAGTCTGTGTTGATGATCTGAGGGGGTATTAGATCCTCCAGCTCCCACACCGCCCTGGGCTGGGCTGTCTCCCCTGAGCATAGAGCCCTGACAGTCCATAGGTTCAAATCTGCGTCTGTGGCTGGGAGAATGGGACCTTGGGAGGTTGAGCCCAGGAAGAGGTGCCCTGGGCTCACCCGGGGTCCCCATCTCACTCCCCTCTGCCCTGCACGGCCCTGTGGCCTCCCGAAGACCCTCGCACTGCCCACCTGCCCCTCCGGGACCCCAGTGCGGGAGGAAGGGGCGGGGTGCGGGCTGCGAGGCCCCTCCCTCAGGGGGCCCCTCCCTCAGCGCCCCCTCCTCCACCACGGGCCTGCGCTCCCAGGGCAGAGCCCCGAGCTGCTGAGTGAGATGGACAGACTGGGCCTCACCTGAGACCACGAGCACCAGGGGCTCACTGGGCTGTGACAGCAGGTAGGGGTCTGTGCTGAGTGAGCCGTAGCACCTGTAGGTGCCCCCGTGGGCTGAGGTCACAGGGCTCAAGGAGAACTCGGCCTGGTACCGCCCGTCTTGGTCCTGGGAGCGCAGACGCAGGGGGCGATGGGCTGCCCCTCCTTGAACAGAAGGAAAGTGTCCGTCCTCTCTCCTGACTGACACAGCAGGGTCACATTCTCCCCGGGGGCCACCGTGGGGCCCGGCCGCACCGAGAGGGAGGGTCTGTCTCTGAGCCGTCCTGCAGAGAGGAAGGGGGTGCGGCCGCCGGCCCAGGTTCTGAGCGAGACTCTGTGGGCCTCTCTGGCCCCTCAGCGCAGTCTCTGTTTCTCAGAGTCTCTCCCCTCCCCGACCCCGTCTCTCTGTCCCTCCCCGGGACCCCTCCCCCTGGTCCCAGCATCATCCCTGGGGCTCCCCAGTGGGGCCTGTGCAGAGTCTGGTCCCCGACTGACCCGCTGGCTCCTCTCCTGCCACCAGCAGCTCCAAGGGCTCACTGGGCGCCGACCACTTGGAGGAGAGGCCGTGTCCACCGTAGCATCTGTATCGGCCCCCTTGGACTGTGCCCACCGGGCCCAGGGGGAAGTCGGCCTGAGAGAGCCCCTCCTGGGGCCTCCGGGCAGGGCGCTGGGGGAGGTCCTGTCCCCCCTCCTTGAACAGAGCAAATCTGGCGTAGCTGACATCAGAGCGGCACTGGAGGGTCAGGTTCTGTCCAGAGGTGATGACAGGGCCCTGCGAGGTCAGGAGGGAGGGCTTCCCAGACAGCCCTGGGGAGAGACACGCGTCGGTTGTAGGGACCGCTTCCCCATGAACCCCCCTCTCCCGGCCCGGCCCCAGGCCGCGCCGTGTCTCAGTCTGTGTGTCTGTCCTGTGAGCCCCACGCTCCTCTCCCCACCCTCTCACAGGGGCTCCCCTGGGAGCAGAGACCCCGGTACGTTGTCTTGTCTGCACAAATGTATGGGCTCAGGATGGGACTTCCTCACCTGGGACCAGGAGCTCCAGGGGGTCGCTGGGGGCCGACCACACCCGGGGGGTGTCCCTGTAAAAGCCGTAGCATCTGAACATCCACCTGTGCCCGGGGGTCACAGGGCCCACGGAGAACAGGGCCTGGGTCTGCCAGTTGGGGGCTCGCTGTCCATCCAGGGTCCGAGAGGACTCATCTTCTCCTTCCTTGGTCAGAAGGAATCTGTTAAATCCCTGATGGGAGCCACACTGGAGGGTCACGCTCCCTCCCAAGGTCACCACAGGGCTCGGCAGGGCTGAGAGGCTGGGTTTGCTGTAGGATCCTAGGAGAGAAGGAGGCAGCTGGATCCGTGGGGCTCCCCCTTCCCCCCCCCCGCCCAGGGCTGGGCTCGTGAGAGGGACACTCCCTGAGAGCAGACCCCCTCCTCGAGGGCAGAGCCCGTAGCCCCCGAGAGTCCCTCACCTGTCACCACCAGCTCCAGGGGGTCACTGGGCTCTGACCA
>NW_011493513.1:0-5350 GCF_000754665.1 Bison bison bison | reverse complement strand
CCCAGGGGACTGAGGTGCCCTCTTTATCCAGATGGAACACCTGGGCCTCCAGGGTCCCCTGACACCAGATGGTCACGGGGGTCCCCGAGGGAACCACAGAGCCCGGCTCAGCCCAGATGGTGGGTTTGGGGAGGGTCCCTGGAAGGAAATCAGAGGCGGGCTCACCAGGCATCCCCACCAGGCCCCAGCTCTCAGGCAGACCTCCCAGACTCCCCCTCCGTGAGCTCCAAGCTGCCCTCCCCATCTCATTGCCAGACACCCCTGCGGAGACTAGGCTGTAGGGACGGCTCCTCCCATGAGCCCCTTCTCCTGTTCTGGTCCCCAGGCCTCACCGTCTGCAGTCTGTGTGTCTGTCCCGTGAGCCCCACCCCCTCACCCCACCCTCTCCTCTGGGACAGCTCCAGTAGAAAAGCATCTAATGCCCACCCTGGTGCCTCAGCAAGTTGGGAGGTCAGGACGGTACTTCCTCACCTGCCACCAGGAGCTCCAGAGGGTCACTGGGGGCGGACCACACCCGGGGGGTGACGCTGCTAAAGCCGTAGCATCTGAACCTCCACCTGTGTCCAGGGGTCACAGGACCCACAAGGAACAGGGCCTGGGTCCACCCATCTGGGCTTCGCTGTCCAGCCAGGGTCCAAGAGGACTTGTCTTCTCCGTCTTTGGTCAGAAGGAATATGTTAAATCCCTGATGGGAGCCACACTGGAGGGTCACGCTCCCTCCCGATGTTACCACAGGACTTGGCAGGGCTGAGAGTCTGGGTTTGCCGTAGAGTCCTAGGAGAGAAGGAGGCAGCTGGTTTTGTGGGGCCCCCACGCTTCCCTCCCCTCCCCAGGGCTGGGCTGTGAGAGGGACAGCCCCTGAGAGCAGACCCCTCCAGAGGGCAAAGGCTGAGGCCCCCGAGTGTCCCTCACCTGTCACCACCAGCTCCAGGGGGTCACTGGGCTCTGACCAGCCAGTGGGGGTGCTGTAGTAGCACCGATAGCTCCCTGCGTGGTCCTGTCCCATGTGTTGGATGGAGAACCTGGCCTTGTCCCGGGGCTCCAGGGGTTTCTGTCTGTCCAAGAGAACCGGGCTTCCGTCTTTATCCAGATGGAACTCCTGGATCCCCAGGGTCCCCCGACACCAGATGGTCACGGGGCTCCCCCAGGAGACCACAGAGCCCGGTTCAGCCCAGATGGTGGGTTTGGGGAGGGTCCCTGGAAGGAAATCAAATGTGGGCTCACCAGGCGCCCCCGCCAGGCCCCGGCTCTCAGCCCAGACCTCCCAGACTCCCCCTCCGTGAGCCCTGAGCTGCCCTCCCCTTGTCCGCAGCCTGGGGGTGACCTTGTCCTCGTGAAAGGAGGGAGCTGGGCCCTGGGAGAGACTCACCGGCCTGCACCTGGGTCCTCAGGCCCACACTCAGCCCTGGAAGAGAGCGCCCTGTGAGAGGTGTGCCCTCAGCTCTGAGCAGCGCCTCTCCACCCCGGGAGCCTCCTGGGCCCTGGGGTCCCCTAACAGAGCAGGCTGGCTGGGGGGGGCCCTCCAGACCAGGGCTCCCCCTGCCCCTCCTCATCTCACCAAGGCAGAGCAGGGCGAGGAGCGTGGAGGCCATGGCGTCTCCTCCCTGCGGTCCAGGCTGTGAGGATGGAGGAGACCTGGGTGTCCTCCGGACAGACAGACCACAGGGTGTGTCCTCTCCAAGGCTGGGGCTTCCTGTCACGCGGCTGTCACTTCAGCGTTCCCACAGGAAGGGGAACAGCCTCTTTTTGAAAGCCTGGCGTCGTCCCCATTACAGTCCCTTCCAATAGAGGGCATCCAGGACATGGCCTTCCCTCTGCAAGCCTCACCTCGGGGTCTGCTTCCTCCTCTGCCCACCGATAGCAATCCCTGTGGGGTTCTCACTGTGGATGGGGTCACCAGGCCCTGGAGATGCTTCGGAGAGGATGCCAGCCCCTGCTGCCCGCAGGACTCAGATCCCCAGAGACACTTTTTTTTTTTTTTTTTAATTGGAGGATCGTTACTTTACAATATGGTGCTGGTTTCTGCCATACATCAGCATGGATCGGCCTTATGTGTCACATGCCCTCCCTCTACAACCTCTCTTCCCTCTAGGTTGTCACAAAGCCCCTGTGTGAGCTCTGTGAGTCACATGGCACACTCCCCCGTGGTCTGTTTTACACGAGCTGGTGTGCACGTTTCCATGCTCCTCTCTCCATTCGTCCCAACTCTCCCTCCCCTCTGAGTCCACAAGTCTGCTCTTTATGAGGGACACACAGTCAGCGTCTCCCTGGGCTGAGTGGAGTCCATGTGGCCGAGAATCCAAAGGAGATGCTCAGGGAGTAAGGATAGAAACTGACTCCTCCCCTGCCCCGGAGTGTGGGTTTTCCCCGTCACAACCCCCTTCAGGGTGTCTCTCTTTATCGAATCACCGTCCAGCCCACCTTCCTGGGAACAAGCCCCTGGGTACTTCCTGCCTCCTCGGGGCCTCGGGGTCCTTGGGCACAGTCTCCTCCCGATCTTGTCATCACCTGCAAGCTTTAGGGGGTATTGATTTGGGTCAGAGCTCTCACTCTGATGGAGAACAGATACTCCTGTAAACGTGTGCCCGCTGCTCATGTACCTGGGGCGGCGGTGCCCTTTCTCGGCACCTGAGGTTCCTCCTTTGCATGTTGTCTCGACCCCAGCCCTCAGAGGGGCTGCGGGCTCTTGCTGCCATTGTCATGGTCAATTTCCAGATGAGGTGATGGCAGGAGAGGCTGGATGTGAAGGGCTGCAGGCTGAGACTGCACGTAGAGGGTGAGTGTGGTACCCACCCAGAGCCTCCTCTGCTCCTAACTCTGAGACGTGCTTGGAGAGTGTTTCTGAAACACGTAGCCACAGACAAGGGCAGAAAGAAAGTTCACCAAATGGAGGGGAAGCACAGCAAAGCAGGAGAGGTAGGCCATGTGGCCCCGGCGGTGGGGATCATCTCGGGGTCGGAGGAAGGTTTCCACCCATGTGGACACACAGAGGGAACCATCATCACAGAAACATAAAGGGAGGCAAGCACGTGGATTATTTTGTAGAAGAACAGGTGGTCACTGAAAAGAGGTGAAAATTTTCAAGGTGAACAATGCAGTAGATTGAACACGTTAAAAAGTCATGCAGTCAAGAAGGCAGCTGAGCGGCCCCGTATGAAGTCGGAGTATAGCATTGAGGAAATGGTCCAGAGTGCAGCAGAGAGCAGACAGGGAGATTCAGGAGAGGCGGGCCTGTGCTGAGGGCCAGTGTGGTATCTGTCGTAAGTGTCAGATGGGAAGACGCTCAGGACAGACGGCAACGGCTGAGGAAGCAAATAACGGAGCCTCCTTTACTGAGGAGAACCGACCTGCGAAGGGCTGGGACTCATGCATGTGCACGTGACACCTGAGGGCCGCCCTGCTGGGCCCGTGACTGAGACTCGGTGCTCCTACTTAGGGGCCCAGGCGGGATCAGCGGCCAGGGATCCAGACACGGCACACTTGAGCTAAAGACCCCACACCCTGCAACGGAGAGCCTGTGTGCCGGAGCGACATCAACAAATAGGTTAATTAATTACAACAAATAGGTTATATACAACAAATAGGTTAATTAATTACATGGTAAAAAAAGTAACATTCGTATCTTGACCTTTCATAATAAACTGAGAAACTGAAGGTTAAATTTAAAAAGTATTTGGTACTGAATTATACAATTTGAAACAGTTAATTCTATTTTAAGTAAAATTCAAGTAAAAAAAAGGCAGACTGGACTGAGGCCCTGAAAATGTCCTGAAATTACTTCCAGTGGAAAACGCAGATTATCAAGCGAATGACCAGCCCACAGGGAGCAGACTGCCCCCTACCAAAAGGGGGCGCTAAAGGATACTGGAGCCATGCTGTCAGGCATTAACCAGGAAGAGTTCCCCCTGAGTCGGAGCACTTGCAAGGGGCAGAAGTGAGGGCTTCATGCAGAGCACAGCCCCAGCTTCCAGAAGGTTCGGCACCGCCTCCCGCTGTGGGCCGTGCCTTAGCCTCAAACCGCCAGGTCCTCAGAGAAGAGGTGGGCTCTGGGGGCATGGGGCCCTTAACCTTGACAAGCGTTTTCCTCTCCTAGTACTTGAGTTGCACGCTGGATTCCAAATAGGAAGTGTTCTCCAGCAACTTGATAAAAAGAGAATGAGGGTGAGAGAAGGCATTTCCAGAGGTGCAAGTTCTTGGATATTGATGGTTTTCACACAGAAAGGAATACTGAGAGATGGCAGAGAGACAGTGAGATGCAACAGAGAGGAACACATGGCCGAAAATGAGCTTTGGAAAAGTACGCAGACACACACTTGCATGCACAAACACACCCACACGTGTGCATGGAGAGAGACGTGCACATGCCCACACACGTGTATATGAGTACCCAGAGTTCAGGTGAAGTACCGTTAGTACTTTGCCTTTTCTAAAGGAGGAGGAGAATGCATACGTGTTCAGAAATAAAAATGTAAATACGTATTTTAAGCACGAGAGCAAGTGCCTAAAATGAGAAATGGAATAACTCCAAACGTGCCTGCTGTAATTAAATGAAAGAAAACCTTTTCAGCTTGACGGAGGTATAATTGAGAAAATTGATGCTGTAAAGAGCAATATTGCACAGGAACCTGGAATGTCAGGTCTATGAATCAAGGCAAATTGGAAGTGGTCAAACAGGAGATGGCAAGAGTGAACGTCGACATTCTAGGAATCAGCGAACTAAGATGGACTGGAATGGGTGAATTTAACTCAGATGACCATTATATCGACTACTGTGGGCAGGAATCCCTTAGAAGAAATGGAGTAGCCCTCATGGTCAACAAGAGAGTCCGAAATGCAGTACTTGGGTGCAATCTCAAAAATGACAGAATAATCTCTGTTCGTTTCCAAGGCAAACCATTCAGTATCACGGTAAGCCAAGCCTATGCCCCAAACAGTAATGCTGAAGAAGCTGAACGATTCTATGAAGACTTACAAGATCTTTGAGAACTAACACCCCCCCAAAATATGTCCTTTTCATTATATGGGACTGGAATGCAGAAGTAGGAAGTCAAGAAACACCTGCAGTCACAGGCAAATTTGGCATTGGAGTAGAGAATGAATCAGGGCAAAGGCTAATAGAGTTTTGCCAAGAGAACGCACTGGTCATAGCAAACACCCTCTTCTAACAACACAAGAGAAGTCTCTACACATGGATATCACCAGATTGTCAAGACTGAAATCAGATTGATTATATTCTTTGCAGCCAAAGATGGAGAAGCTCTATACAGTCAGCACAAACAAGATGTGGAGTTGACTGTGGCTCAGATCATGAACTCCTTATTGCCAAATTCAGACTGAAATTGAAGAAGTA
>NW_011493512.1:25535-25941 GCF_000754665.1 Bison bison bison | reverse complement strand
ATGTAAAAGTTAGCACTGGAATATGATGTTAATCACTAAAAATGACAATTATTTACCACACAGATTAAAATGATGATCCTAACAAAACTTATTTAACTCTTTTATTCTCTTCTGACTCTTCTCCTTCTTCATCAATGAAAAGGTAATTTGAAAGCACAATAAATCAGAATATATCAGTGTTACAACTGCAAAGCATACTCAGCATTTTTATGATGGAAGTTATTACATACAGAATAATATTCCCTATAACATTCCTTGAAGAAAAAAGAGACAAAGCTGTCTGAAAAACTATCATGATCTCAATCAACTATTCATTGACATCCATCATATTCAGAACAAAAATCTAAAAATAAATTTATACATTTTAAGAAAAAAATCAAATTAGATTTGACAGACAGGGTGTCTG
>NW_011493512.1:22318-23130 GCF_000754665.1 Bison bison bison | reverse complement strand
ATTCTTCAGTTCAATTCAGTTGCTCAGTCGTGTCCGACTCTGTGACCCCATGGACTACAGCAAGTTAGGCTTCCCTGTCCATCAACAAGCCCTGGAGCTTGCTCAAACTAATGTCCATTGAGTCTGTGATGCCATTCAACCCTCTTGTCCTCTGTTTTCCCCTTCTCTTGCCTTCAATCTTTCCCAGCATCAGGGTCTTTTCCAATGAGTCAGTTCTTTGCATCACGTGGCCAAATTATTGGAACTTCAGCATCAGGCCTTCCAATGAATATTCAGGACTAACTGGTTTGATCTCCTTGCAGTCCATGGGACTCTTAAATATCTTCTCCAACACCACAGTTCAAATGCTTGAGTTATTCAATGCTCAACTACCTTTATGGTCCAACTCTAACATCCATACTACTGACTACTGGAAAAAACATAGCTTTGAGTAGACAGATCTTTGTCAATAAAGTAATGTCTCTGCTTTATAATATCCTCTCTATGTTTGTCATAGCTTTTCTTTAAAGGAGCAAGCTTCTTTTAATTTCATGGCAGCAGAAACCATCTGTAGTGATTTTGGAGGCCACGAAAATAAAGTGTGCTTCCACTGTTTACCCATCTATTTGCCATGAAGTGTTGGGACAAGATGCCATGATCTTAGTTTTAAGAATGTTGAGTTTTAAGCCACCTTTCACTTTCCTCTTTCACTTTAATCAAGAGGCTCTTTAGTTCCTCTTCACTTTTAGCCATAAGTTAGGTGTCATCTGCATATCTGAGGTTATTGATATTTCTCCCAGCAATCTTGATTCAAACTTGTGTTTCATCCAGCC
>NW_011493512.1:20676-21716 GCF_000754665.1 Bison bison bison | reverse complement strand
ATACTAGTGAAGCCTCACTTGGAAAATTTTGAGCATTACTTTGCTAGCATGTGAAATGAGCACAATCATGTGGTAGTTTGAACATTTTTTGGCATTGCCTTTCTCTGGGATTGGAATGAAAACTGACCTTTTTCAGTCCTACAGCTGTTGCTGAGTTTTCCAAATTTGCTGGCATATTGAGTAAAGTACTTTGTCATCATTATCTTTCAGGATTTGAAATAGCTCAACTGGAATTCCATCACCGCCACTAGCTTTGTTTGTAGTGATGCTTCCTAATGCCCACTTGACTTTGGACTGTAGGATGTTTGGCTCTAGGTGTGATCGATTATACCACCCAAACAGTATATGAGAACTTTTTGCTCCACATTCTCCATAGCACTTAGTATTATACGTCTTGTAACACTAGTCTTTCTTGGGAGTGTTGTGGTATCATCTGCATGGTTTTGATTTGCATTTTCCCTGATTAAGACTGAAACCCTTTTCACATTTTTTTTTTCTTCTTTGCTATTTCTGTATTTCCTTTTCTCAAGTGTCCATTCAAGGCTTTTCCCACTTTCTCATTAAGTTATCTTTTCTTATTGCTTTGTAAGAATTCTTTGTAAATTCAAATTTTAAATATTTCTTTGTTACATCTATTATAAATACCATCTCACATTTTTTTAGCCAGTGTTTTTACTCTCTCTGTATCTTTTTTGGGCAGAAGTTCTTTTTATCAATAGAACAGAAGTCCAATTTAGTAATATTTTCTTTTATGCTTAGTACTTTTTGTATATCGTTTGAGTTGTTGAACTACCATAAAATGTTACTGTTGATGTTTAGATTTACAGTCCGAATAGGGTTACTAACGCAAACCCTAATGCTGATTTTTTACTATGGTGTGAGTTAGAAATTTTTATCACTGCAGATGGTCATTGCAGCAATGAAATTAAAAGACACTTACTCCTTGGAAGGAAAGTTATGACCAACCTAGATAGCATATTAAAAAGCAGAGACATTACTTTGCAAACAAAGGTCCGTCTAGTCAAGGGTATGGTTTTTCC
>NW_011493512.1:19235-20576 GCF_000754665.1 Bison bison bison | reverse complement strand
GATGCTTTTGAACTGTAGTGTTGGAGAAGACTCTTGAGAGTCCCTTGGACTGCAAGGAGATCCAACCAGTCTATTCTAAAGGAGATCAATCCTGGGTGTTCACTGGAAGGACTGGTGCTGAAGCTGAAACTCCAATACTTTGGCCACCTCATGTGAAGAGTTGACTCATTGGAAAAGACTCTGATGCTGGGAGGAATTGGGGGCAGGAGAAGGGATGACAGAAGATGAGATGGCTGGATGGCATCATCAACTCGGTGGACATGACTTTGGGTAAACTCCGCGAGTTGGAGATGGACAGGGAGGCCTGGAGTGCTGCGATTCATGGGGTCACAAAGAGTCAGACACAACTGAGTGACTGAACTGAACTGAGTTAGAAATCAAGAGACAATTATCACCCCACATCTCCTAAGTGCATGTAATAATAAATTAAATATCCACGTAAGTGTCAGGTGTTTCTAAATCCTCTTAAGCTTCATTGGTCTGTGTACCTGTCTTTTGCAAATATGGAACTGTCTTAATGGAGATATATAACAAGCCTTGATATGCAGTAGTATAAGTCTACCAACTTCTTCAAAATTAACTTAGGTTTTACTGGTTTCTTGAATTTTATACAAATTTTAGAATCACCTTGTCAATCTGTACAGAAAAATCCTATTTGTATTTTGATTTTAATTTAATATATAAATCATTCTGAAGAGAACCAACGTCTTTAACATACTAAATCTTCCAATCTACAAATGTGAGACATTTCTTTATTCATTAAGGCCTTCTCTAATTTCTCTCATAATAATTTTATACTTTTCAATAGGAGATCTTTCATGTATTCTGTATATTCTTCCTAGGTATTTGATGTTTTCCATGCCATTGAAAATGCATATTGTCATTTTTATTTCATCTCTAAATATTTGAAGTTAGTATATAGAAGTAAAACTGATTATATTAATAGTATTTTGCCTTTCAGCAATATTGCTGAATTCACTGATGATTTCTAATATCTAACCTTCAGAATAATTTGAATTTTCCAAGTACACAATTCTGTCATGTAAAAACAATGACAGATTCATTTCTTCCTTTCCCACACTTAAACATTTCTTTTCCAGTCCTATTGCATACTCTTGGCCCTTGAATACGTTGTAGAATAAAATTGCTAATACTGGACATATTTGTACCATCACTGATTTCACAGAAGAAGGTTTACAATATTTTATCATTAAGAATTATATCTGCCTTACTTTATTTGTAGATTGTTGTTGTTCATTCAGTAAGTCATGGCCAATTCTTTGTGACCCCATGGGCTACAGCATGCCAGGCTTCTTGTCCTCCACTATCTCCCAGAGTTTG
>NW_011493512.1:18340-19135 GCF_000754665.1 Bison bison bison | reverse complement strand
CCTGCAGGTCCAAGAGATTCTCAAGAGTCTTGTCTAGCACCATAATTCAAAAGCTCAATTCTTCAGCTCTCAGTCTTCTTTATGGTACAACTCTCACATTTGTACATGACTACTGGAAAAATCGTAACTTTGACTATACCAGCTTTGACCATACGGACCTTTTTCAGCAAAATGATTTCTCTGTATTTGTATTTACAGGTATTTTTATTTGTATTTGTAGATAAATTTTATAACATAGGAAATTGCCATTTATTCTAAGTTTACTAAGACTTTTTATCTTGAATAGATAATGAATTTTACTCAGTGCTTTCTCTGTATCTTTTCAGGTGTCTTTATACTATGTCACCACTATTCTTCTGCTCTGGTTAATTCCATTGATTGGTCTTCAAATGTTCAACTGACCTTGCATTCCTGGAATAATGCTAATGTGTCTGTGATATATTATAATCTTTATGTATCACTGGACTCAATTTGCTATTTTTTGAGATTGCTATTTCTTATTTTATGTAACTGACATTTTCTTTCTTGTGATTTCCTTATAAAATTTGGTAATAAGATTTCAATGGCCTCAGAACATTAGTTGGAAAGTGTTCTTACTCTGTTTTGTTATCTGGCATAGTTTGAATAGGGTTAGTGCTATTTCACTCTTAAATGTTTTGAGGAATTAACATATGAAGTTATCTAGACAAGAGTATTTTTCTGGAAAGGTTTATAACTATGGATTCAATTTATTTAATACAATGTTTATTAAACCTTCATATATATACATATATATATATATATATTTAAAATTCA
>NW_011493512.1:16856-17744 GCF_000754665.1 Bison bison bison | reverse complement strand
TTTTTTTTTTTTTTTTTTTTTTTTTTTTTTGCAATTTTTTCCCAACTTTATTGAGATGTAATTGACACATAAAAATCTTATCTATTTAAATGTACAATATGATGATTTTATATATGTAAATATTACTGCTTGTTTTCTATTTCATTAACTTCTGTATTTACTTTCAATATGTTTTGTTCTGTCTATATTGATTTTGAATTTAATTTGATTTTCTTTTTTTAATGGCTTTCTTGTAATCGCTTCATGAGATGAATACTTAAATTATAGACTTTCAGCTCTTTTCCCTTTTTATTAAATACATCAAAAGGTATGACTCTTTCTTAAATACAACATAAACTGCACGTCACAAGTTCGCTATGTCGTGTCTTCATTATCATTCCATTCAAAATCTTAAAATTCTCAATGTGTTTTCTTCTTGCCTTCTTTTTCCCTAGCTTTGTTGAGGTCTAATTGATAAATAAAATGTAATATATTTAAAAGTGAATGTGAACACCACTCAGTTGTGTCCTACTCTTTGCAACCCCATGGACTGTACAGTCCATAGAATTCTCCAGGCCAGAATATTGCAGTGGGTAACCCTTCCCTTCTCCAGGGTATCTTCCCAATTCAAAGACTGAACCCTGGTCTCCCACATTGCAGGCAGAGTCCTGACCAGCTGAGCCACCAGGATATTTAAAGCATACACATAATGATTTGATATATGTATACACTAGAAAGCATTACCATGATCAAGTAATTTAACTTATCTATAATTTCATACAGTTACATTTTTTTATGAGAATGCTTAAGTTCTGCTCTCTTTGCAAATTTTAATTATGCAATAAAATATTAGTTTACAATGACTCTTGCTCTAGAATTTAGTTCAAATACATGGATGTACAAATATAT
>NW_011493512.1:12662-15976 GCF_000754665.1 Bison bison bison | reverse complement strand
AAACAGTGAGAGACTTTATTTTTGGGGGCTCCAAAATCACTGCAGATGGTGACTGTGGCCATGAAATTAAAAGACACTTGCTCCTTGGAAGAAAAGCTACGACTGACCTAGACAGCATATTAAAAATCAGAGACATTACTTTGCTGACAAATATCTGTCTAGTCAAAACTAGTTTTTCCAGTAGTCATGTATGGATGTGAGAATTGGACTATAAAGAAAGCAGGGTGCTGAAGAATTGATGCTTTTGAACTGTGATGTTGAAGAAAACTCTTGAGAGTCCCTTGGACTGCAAGGAAATCAAACCAGTTAATCCTAAAGGAAATAAGTCCTGAATATTCATTGGAAAGACTGATGCTGAAGCTGTAACTCCAATAGTTTGGCCACCTGATGTGAAGAACTGACTCATATGAAAAGACCCTGATGCTGGGAAAGAGTGAAAGCAGAAGGAGAAGGTGATGACAGAAGGTGAGATGGTTGGATGGCTTGCCAACTCGATAGACATGATTGAGTAAGCTCCAAGAGTTAGTGATGGATAGGAAAGCTTGGCATGCTGGGGTCCTTGGGGTCGCAAAGAGTTAAACACAAATGAGTGACTGAACTGATTGATATGTATAATTAGTATAACAAGGAACTAGGGACTAGTCCAGAGTTTTTAATATATGTTTTTATGGCATATCTTTTTCTATCCTTTGATTTTCGGTAGCCTTGTATATATGCGTCCACTTTGCCTTAACCTCTTTGATGCCCTCAAACAGAAGAGTTTATTTTGTCCATATTTTCTAATTTTTCTCAGCGGGTTGGTTGGCATAAATAAAAAGGAATCTGAAACAACTTTTCGGAAAGCAACAGTCTAACTTTGTGGCTTTTCATAATATATACTTTCCTACTACTTTCTGCTGTAGTAAAACAAGAAATGCCAGAGACTGATCTGAGAAGAGGTCCCTTGCACCTAAAAACCCATCTGCAAATTAATGCACAAAATAGATGGACCTTCGTGAGCTGCATTTTTCTTTATCTTCTCATTATACTCACCTTGAACTGAAGAAATTTCAGCAAGTCAACAGGCTTTAAATGAAGATTTTTAAAGTTATTATATCCAATGCTTAGAACAGTACCTGACAAATAATAATTGCTATATAAGTATTAGTTATTATTATTAAATATTCCCACATATAACCAGTTTTAGAACTTATTTCTTATAGAGGAATTACAATTAACAATGACACAATACCTGTGTTAATGAATACTGCTACAGGATTCCTTGGTATGTTTAATCATCATGAAATATTTATTAGAAACTCACTATGTAAAAATGATTATGTTGGAAAATCAATATAAAAAATGTAGGATAATGCTTTACCTCAAGAGAATTAAAATCAAATTCAGATACAACATATGTGTAAAAATAAACATTACTTATTTAAATATCTCAATATTCCACTAAAATTTGAGGCAAAGAATTCTCATTCATTCATGCCTCCCCCATGTAGCCTAGCACATATATTTGTACATAAGAAAAGAAAAAGTGTTAGTTGCTCAGTTGTGTTCAACTCTTTTGCAACCCCATGGACTGTGGACTGTAGCCTATCAGGCTCCTCTGTCCATGGAATTCTCCAGGAAAGAATACTGGAGCATCTTTATACTGGGAAGTTATCCCCTTCTCCAGGGGATCTTCCCAACCCAGGGATCGAACATGGGTCTCCTCCTGCATTGCAGGAAGATTCTTTGTTGTCTGAGCCACCAGGAACTGTTTCTGCATATAGCCAACCCTCAAATGATTATGGAATTAAATCAAGTTTACAATGTTAAATTCTAGAAAATATTAACTATAAAGGAATAGGGTCATCTTGATGATTGATGAATGGATGAATGGAAGTATTAAATAATAAATGAATGAACTAGCTACAGCTTAAAAGAAGTGTTGTTTTGATAAGGAAAGAAGTCATGGTAGTAAATTAGAAGTGGAGAAAATATTATGATAAAAAGAATAAAGATAGAATCATACATGAAATATTTCAAGATAAATTAGTACAGGGATCACATAAAAGAGAAGGATAAGATAACAGATGAGTATGAACTAAGAAGGGTTGTGAATAGTAATGTAACAAGTTTAGACTATGTTCCCTGAATGATGGTGAGTGTTTGAAGGTTTCTGATCAGTTTAATACTTATTTTGGAATAACACAGCAACAGTGGTAAATTCTAGTTGAATAGAAAAGAGATTTGAGTTTACCAATCCATTAGTAGCTATACAAATAGTCTACATCTATATAAATCAATATGGATCTGAATTTCAGTGTTGGCACTGGAAATGTTGAAGAAAAGATAGGTTACAGCACTACTGAAGATAAAATTACAAGATCTGATGAACAAACACATATGGAAATTGTATGGAGGACAATACAACAACACAATATATCTTACCTGTTCAGAGAAATGTTTCAGTAATGTAATATGTTTAATGAGGTGGTTTTTCAGACTGGAAAATTCTGACATGCAATCAAATGGAGGGCTGCCAGGGAAAGATGACAACACATTCTATCAATCTCAGTTTCACTTAATGCAACAACTTTATACCATAGGAAAGTGAAAATTATAATCCACAGTATGTACAGCTTTACATTATTTTGAAAGAGTGTCAAGTGTCAGCTAAATTCAAAACATCACAAAGTTACATCAAAAAATAACAGAAGGCTTATATGGAAGATGATCAATGTGATATATCTATGGCCTCAATAAAGTGATAGGATGATAAGTGCACAATTTACAGCAGTTATTCCTATTTTCAAGTTACTATAGGTAGAAGGTAGAGTATGTAAGGTTTCAGTTTTATATTTTCTTTGGCTAGTTTACTATACAGATGGTTATATGGAAAAGGAAAAATGAAAAGTATCAAATATTAATTAACTATGTAATCCACAAGTAGATTATCTACCACTTGAAAAATAGATTGGCTGTTGGTAACTCATTTTATTTGCCACAATTGAAAAAAGATGTATTTACTTAGGACACTATAACCAATTGAAAAGTTTTGGCTTTATTACTTTTGTCAGGCATAGCTCTTAGCCTTCTGTGGTTTGGGGAATCTGTAATCACAAGTACTAATTCGAATGAGGTGATAAAACCTACATACTTTTGTTGGACAATGATCACTATTACAATCTAAAAATGGAGAACAATTTTCAGAATGACATTTGTAAAATAAATTAACAAGCATTACAATGCTGAAACCATATTTGCCTTCACAAGGGAAACAAAATTTTATTTTTAAAAATTAGCAAGAAAAAGTAATTTATAACCCCTTCTCCAAATTC
>NW_011493512.1:10156-12019 GCF_000754665.1 Bison bison bison | reverse complement strand
ACTACTGCACGCCAGGCTCCTCTGTCCTCCTCTATTTCCTGGTGTTTGCTCAAATGAAAAGTTCTAGTAACTCACAAAAAAGGCTAATACTTTCAGGAAAATATAACAAATGGTAATTGTTCATGGGGGGGTCATATAAGCACATTTCCCACCCACCCCCTTTTTTTTTTTAAGATGACATCTTGATTCATCTCCTGCTGTGCGAGTGCTAAGTTGCTTCAGTCGTGTCCAACTCTTAGTGACCCTATCTACGGACTGTAGCCTGTCAAGCTCCTCTGCACATGGGATTCTCCAGGCAAGAATACTGGAGTGGGTTGCCATTTTCTCCTCCAGGGGATTTTCCCAACCCAGGGATTGAATCCATGTCTCTGGCGTCTCCTGCATTGGAAGGTGTGTTCTTTACCACTAGTGGCACATATACTTCAATTCTCAAAAGTACTTATTATCTCTACCACCAAGGTGACTCATCAGACTTATTTGTTTCTAATAAAGCTGAAATAAATTTTAGGCCTGAAATCATATTTTATTACATCAAGTAAATTAACAGCTTGAACCACAAATTAAGAAAAATATGATATTAAAACTAATGAAGCAACATTTACATTTTAACATAATCTTTCCTCTGTGTTCTTTTAGAAACACAGAGATTAGGCTAATTTTAGGATAAGCTATAGAAATAATTTTTTCCCACTGACACAATTACCCAATTTCAGAAAGTAAAGAATGAACAATTCCTCCAATTGACACTCCAATTCCTCCAGCTAGCACAGATATTTGGTAAGGGGGACTTAATTTACTGCATAAGGAAAGCAATTAGGCTGAGCCCCAACAATTCTTAAAATCCATGTAACTCTCTGATGAGTCCTTGACACAATTTTCAAGACATCTGGACTTCCCTAGGAAGTCTGGAAAATCAAAAGCAATTAAAGTTAAGAAATTTAAAAGTATTAAGTTGTTTTGTAGCAACCATGACCAGTGCAAAGCACATTATTGTTTTTTTAATGTGTTCCATTCATAATATTTTATGTATTCAAAGATAATATATGGAACGTTCAATAAGTCCTCAGCTTAGTAAAATTATCATTCAATATGAAAAACTTTTATTTAGTCCTCAAGCAAGGACTACGAACATCTGTCATGTTGTAAATTGAAGTTTAAAACCTTGAAGCAGTTGGAAAAGAAGATGCTGAGATGACCCATAAATTTGCCATATTCAAAAGCTGTTATATGAAGTCATTGGTATAATTACAGAACTTATTGAAAGAGTAATCTGACTGATTGTCTTTAGGACTACTCAATATAAAATACTGTAGGAGTAATATAACTCCCATTTAATCTTCCCTGGTTCCAGTGATGAAAGTGAAAAAAGCTCTCAAATTGGTGATGTAGTAATATTATACCAAAGAGTGCTTCTTAATACTAATACCATGATGTGAATTTTGTAATGAGACTACTTCAATCAAATGAAAATTTAATACTGTGAGTTATCAATCACCAATGAAGCAGATTATATCCACTATGGGGGTCTTTATGTTGCCACTACCTAGTCCTATAGTTATCTTTGCCATCTGCCAATTATCCTTTTCCCTATTTTCCTTAAGTTGAATTTATTCAGGATTCCATTATGTCCTTTGTCTTAGCTTGTTACAAGATAGATGTTTGTAAGGAGCTCAAAAGAGAGGAAACTGAGGAACTGATGAAAGTCCTAATTTTTTTCTAATATTCAATTTGGAATTTTTTGAACAAGTGTGTCAATCATTTCCTCCCCTCTTTATATGAACAAAATGGGGTTGTCAATCAACTATGAATTGCAATGAAAAGAAATGATAATAAAAGAGCAAATAACAAAGAGGGAAGAAAAAA
>NW_011493512.1:7948-9975 GCF_000754665.1 Bison bison bison | reverse complement strand
CTGAGCCACCTGGGAAGCCTATACATATATATGTATATGTGTGTGTATATATATATATATATATACACACACACACACATGCACACTCACATACATATATATATATATATATATATTATGCACAAACACATGCACACACACACACACACACATATATGAAAAAACTATTTTGTCCAGATGTGATAATTTAAAACTTTTTTGTAACTGTTATGCATCCCTGAAAGACTTCAGAGGAACAAGTACTCTTTCTAACGAAGCAGTAATTTGATCTATAAAGAAAGACCAAAATTAATCCTTTGTAAAACAAATACTTTTTTGGTAAAGTGATTTTTTTTCTGTTTAAAGTGAGATGATCAAATATTGTTTACTTACTGGGAATTATATAAATGTGTTCTTTACCCTATGGAAATATTAGAGCAAAAATAAAAATCTTTTAATGTCTTTGAAACATACTGTGGAAATAAAATTCAATTCCTACTTAAAAATTTTGAAGAGATAGAAAGAGGGGAAAATGCAACTATCTGAAAGCTTTAGATTACATATTAGGAATTACCTTTCAAGAATGTTTAGTATCATCTTGACCATATTAATCACTTCAACAGCAGCAGTAAGAATGTTATCAGGTGGTTGTTCATAAGTGCCATGTAGAGAACGTGCCCTTCTTCTTTCCGATATCATGACAAGAACACGGTCAACAGCATGCTCAAGATGTTCACTTCGTCTTCTGAATCTGGTAGGCATCTCTTTGTCATTCTGAAATTAAAGTGGGAGTTTGGGGGGAAGAAATGAGACAGCACTTATCTAACACACTATAAATGTGGAATAGATTCAATAGCAACACCATTTAGTCAAAGTAATGTAAGATGTGCAAAATCAGACACTTTTCATTATTTAAATATTGTTTCTGGTAATGCTTATATAATTCATGGCAATTGTCATCTAAAGGGCATGAAAAGAATAAGATTCATCCACAGAAATACTGAGTCATGTTATTTTCAGTCAGTTCAGTTCAGTTGCTCAGTCGTCTCCAACTCTTTGCGACCCCATGAATTGCAGCATGCCAGGCCATGTTATTTTAGAATGTGACAAAAACTACTTGCCCATAATTAGGATATATTAATTCTGGTACTGCCTTATTAGTAAGCTTACCTCATTTTCTTTTTAGAGTATAATCCACTAAGGGGAAAACTTATACTACTTTGTATTCTGGAGAGGACTGGGTATAGATCTAAGAGACAGGAAAGGGAATCCTTACATTTAATTTATCTTGGAGCCCTGTAAAATATGTGAGAGCTGGTAATTTAAACACACATGAGCTCTAAGATTATTCAGTAGTAAATACAGCACTTCAAGTAATTAGACACTTGTCTTATCTACCTATTTTCTCTGACTGAATGTGTATACATATACTCACTTTTATAAGACTTTGTCCAGAGTTTCATCAAATGGCTATCTGAAATAACAACAGAGTTGCAATAATGGCCCCATGTAGCCTCTTCTTTAAAAGAAGTTACTCTAGCTTCCTCATTAAATGGTCAGGAAATAATCCATGATTTACTAAGTAGTGAGGACATTTAATAAAAAGGATCTCTTCCCTTTTAGTCTTTGAAATTTTGAGGTATAGGAAAATTTTGTTTAATTATGAAAGAGAGAAATATATAACTATTTCTGTCCTGATTTCAATATCTTATCACATGAAAATATCATATTAATATGATTTCTATAAAACCATAAAACCAAGTGCATAGTTAATCAATAATTACTTAATTCTAATGTAAAGTCTATCATGTAATATATTCAGATGTTCAACCTTAATGTTTCACTTTAAATATGAAACAACATAAACATAGATCATCGTACAGATTTCTGATGAAGAGTTTGCTTTCGGTAGTATTCACCTTTTTCAAATAAGCTTGCTTTGCATTTGTTGATTGGCAAAATACTATGTGTATTTGGCATTTTTTTAGTTTTTTCAAAGTGTCTCAGCATACAAAGAAAAAAGTAATATAAAATTATGGCTTTTTCTT
>NW_011493512.1:6330-7105 GCF_000754665.1 Bison bison bison | reverse complement strand
GGGTTCAGGATGGTGAACACATGTACACCCATGAATGATTCATGACAATGTATGGCAAAACCACTACAATATTGTAAAGTAATTAGCCTCTAATTAAGATAAGTAAATTAAAAAGATAAAAATAAAAATGTAAGCCTTTAAGAATTAATGGGATTTATTTCCTGAATTTGTATTCTTAAGAATATTTTAATTTTCCAACTCCCATAAACGGTCTCCCAAAATCATACAGCTAACTATTAGTAGACCTCATCCTGGAAACAGAAGGCTGCTGATGCTCAGTGCTCCCTTTCTACTACATTATTAAATATATTTGGTCCCAGAGGGACAAGAAAAGATGGGAAAATTTTGATGCATGCCATTTGTCAGTGTGGTGAAATGGAAAGACTCTATGTTTGGTTTAAGATCAATCACTTAAATGTATTGATTTGTTTCTTGTTTCTTTTTAAAATGTGAAAATCTATCAGACATGTGTTTTCTTTCCTTTTTGGGTTTTAAATTCATTTTGCAGAGAGCAAACTTTTTTTTCCAATAAGCCACAGGACTGGAAAAGGTCAGTTTTCATTCCAATCCCAAAGAAAGGCAATGCCAAAGATTGCTCAAAGTACCACACAATTTCACTCATCTCACACACTAGTAAAGTAATGCTCAAAATTCTCCAAGCCAGGCTTCAGCAATATGTGAACGATGAACTTCCAGATGTTCAAGCTGGTTTTAGAAAAGGCAGAGGAACCAGAGATCAAATTGCCAACATCTGCTGGATCATCAAAAAAGCAAG
>NW_011493512.1:4633-6006 GCF_000754665.1 Bison bison bison | reverse complement strand
ACCAAATAATTGATGCTTTTGAACTGTGGTGTTGGAGAAGACTCTTGAGAGTCCCTTGGACTGCAAGGAGATCCAACTAGTCCATCTTAAAGAAGATCAGTCCTGGGTGTTCATTGGAAGGACTGATGTTGAAGCTGAAACTCCAATACTTTGGCCACTTGATGTGAAGAGTTGACTCATTTGAAAAGACCCTGACACTGGAAAAGATTGAAGGCAGGAGGAGAAGGAGACAACAAAGTATGAGATGGTTGGATGGCATCACTGACTAAATGGACATCAGATTCAGTGCTGCCCATGGGGTCTCAAAGAGTCAGACATGACTGAACGACTGAACAACAACAACAATACGATCTTCAGTAGTATTTTGGACTGTGGGCAGAGGCTACTTTATTGCCAAAGTTTATGTGAAAAAAATTTCAAAATTGGAGTTTTAAATTAAATCAGTACACAATATCCTTGAATAAGAGTTTGAATACCTATTTAATGTTGAATCATACTTTGTGATCAGCATTCTAGGGATTATGATGGAAGATGAAATATATGTGAATGTATTATGATTTTCCTTTTTTTAAAAAAATCATGAAATTATTCATTTATTTTTGTATCAATTGACTATCTTCATTATTTAGAATGTTAGTTATACAAGTGCAGGTACCATGCTGTCAAGTTTATTGTAATACTGAACAGTCTGGCATATAGTTGGCCCTCAGCAAATTTGTTGAATTAAAGTCATATATTTATTAGAAGCTCGTGTATTTTGTTCCATGTTTACTTGCCAGAATTAATTTCACCCCTTTTCAGTACCATTCAAAATCAGAAAAGCATGCTTCATTGTAAAATATAAATTCATCATCTCCACATGATGTAAGTTGAATATTTCTTTGGATATTTCTTTATTATGGCAAGTCAAACTACTGTATTAGAATGGACGTATTGGTTTCAGAAGCCATTATTGATTAACTGCCTAAGGTACAATAACTTCTGGGGCATGGAGGAATTAAGACTTATATAAATGCTCAAAGTTTCAAACTTAAAATGAAAAACAATTACCTGAGCATATGCATCATATTAAACATCTGAATGGGTGACAGTTTTCACCCATTTTCATCCTACTGGTTAGCACAATGTCAGTATAGCTATATGTTATTCTATTTGTGATATTTTGAAATGGTCCATCTAGCCCAACATTCTGTAGTTTTTTCACAGTTTCAATTTTATATCTTAATTTTCACACATAGTATAGTATATATTAAAAGACATAAACATATCAATCACATATATAAGTGTATATGTATGTTATGCATATAGATGTGTATATATACATACACACATATATACATGTATTCAGTTTTGTGAATAGAATTTAGTTTGCT
>NW_011493512.1:4186-4533 GCF_000754665.1 Bison bison bison | reverse complement strand
CCTTCACTATTCACACCTGCTTCCAAAGCAGTCATCAGTAAAACAAGCAAACAGTGAGATATTTTAAAATACACTGTAGTATGGAACTTCACAAGTGAACTTTAAAAACTTTAGCACCGTTTTTAAAATACAAATTCTTTTTTGAAACTCATTATACAGTAGCCCCTATATTTACATTCTGTCAATAAAGAATATAAATTCTGTCAATAGTGCATTTATGACTAAATGCCATTTAAGTCACTCTGAGTATGATCGTTAACAGTTTTCTCAGTTATTCAGACTCACTCTAACTAAATTATAGTAAATTTCCATGTTATAATCACTCTCTCACAGTACTTTACCAAAAT
>NW_011493512.1:3894-4086 GCF_000754665.1 Bison bison bison | reverse complement strand
TAAGACCAACCTACATCCCATGGAGAGAGGAGCCTGGTGGGCTGCAGTCCATGGGGTCGCTAAGAGTTGGACATGACTGAGCGACTTCACTTTCAATTTTCGCTTTCATGCATTGAAGAAGGAAATGGTAACCCACTCCAGTATTCTTGCTTGGAGAATCTCAGGGATGGGAGAGCCTGGTGGGCTGCCATC
>NW_011493512.1:1869-2214 GCF_000754665.1 Bison bison bison | reverse complement strand
TACACGCTAAGTTGCTTCAGTCATGTCCAACTTTTTGTGACCCTATGGACTGTAGTCCTCCAGGCCCCTCTGTCCATGAGATTCTCCAGGCAGGAATACTGGAGTGGGTTGACATGCCCTCCTCCAGGGAATCTTCCCTAACCAGGGATCAAACCTGTATCTCCTACAATTCTTGCATTGCAGGTGGACTCTTTACCACTGAGCCACCAGGGAAGCCCATACCCATTAACTGCTGCTGCTGCTAAGTCGCTTCAGTCATGTCCGACTCTGTGTGAACCCAGAGACAGCAGCCCACCAGGCTTCCCCGTCCCTGGGATTCTCCAGGCAAGAACACTGGAGTGGGTT
>NW_011493512.1:0-559 GCF_000754665.1 Bison bison bison | reverse complement strand
AAGTGGGTTCTCTTTTCTCCACATCCTATCCAACCTTTACTGTTTGTGGACTTTTTGATGATGGCCATTCTGACTGGTGTGAGGTGGCATCTCATTGTAGCTTTGATTTGCATTTCTCTAATAATGAGTGACGTTGAGCATCTTTTCATGTGTTCGTTAGCCATCTGTATGTCTTCTTTGGAGAAATGTATGTTTAGCTCTTTTACCCACTTTTTTATTGGATTGTTTGTTTTTCCGGTATTGAGCTGTATGAGCTAATTGTGTATTTTGTAAATTAATTCTTTGACAGTTTTTCTTTGCTATTATTTTCTTACATTCTGAGGGTTGTTTTTTCACCTTGTTTGTAGCTTCCTTTGCTGTGCAAAAGCTTTTAAGTTTAATTAGGTCCCACTTGTTCATTTATTTATTTTTATTTCTATTACTCTAGGAAGTGGGTCATAGAAGATTTTGCTTTATGTCATCGAGTGTTCTGCCTATGTTTTCCTCTAAGAGTTTTATGGGTTATGGTCTTACATTAAGGTCTTTAATCCCTTTTGAGTTGTTTTTGTGTATGGTGTCA
>NW_011493511.1:19166-19487 GCF_000754665.1 Bison bison bison | reverse complement strand
TGAGAAATTTGTATGCAGGTCAGAAAGCAACAGTTAGAACTGGACATGGAACAAAAGACTGGTTCCAAATAGGAAAAGGAGTACATCAAGGCTGTATATTGTCTCCCCGTTTATTTAACTTATATGCAGAGTACATCATGAGAAACGCTGGGCTGAAAGAAACACAAGCTGGAATCAAGATTGCCGGGAGAAATATCAATAACCTCAGATATGCAGATGACACCACCCTTATGGCAGAAAGTGAAGAGGAACTCAAAAGCCTCTTGATGAAAGTGAAAGAGGAGAGTGAAAAAGTTGGCTTAAAGCTCAACATTCAGAAAA
>NW_011493511.1:17972-18542 GCF_000754665.1 Bison bison bison | reverse complement strand
GGATGAACTCCGGGAGTTGGTGATGGACAGGGAGGCCTGGCGTGCTGCGATTCATGGGGTCGCAAAGAGTCGGACATGACTGAGGGACTGAATTGAACCGAACTGAGGGTTAGTTCTCTGGTAGTCTAGCTTATTAGTGTCAGTGTTCCGCTCCAAAGGCTCAAGACTTAATCTCTGGATTATGGCGATAGCCTTCTGACTTGTCTTACAGCTTCTGCCTTGGCCAGCTTCAGTTAGTTCTCCATCACATTCTGCATGATTCATTCTGGAGGTCGGAAGTCCAAGATAAACCTGCTAGCTAGGCAAGTTTCCTTCAGAGACCTCATCTCTCAGCTTGTGAGTCTAATCTATTAAATTTCCAATACCATGGATATACTGCATATTGGGGAACTTCCCTGGTGTCTCAAATGGTAAAGCATCTACCCGCAATGTGGGAGACCTGGGTTTAATCCCTGGGTCAGGAAAATCCCCTGGAGAAGGAAATGGCAACCCAATCCAGTGCTCTTGCCTGGAAAATCCCATGGACGGAGGAGCCTGGTAGGCTACAGTCCATGGGGTCGCAAAGAGTCA
>NW_011493511.1:12867-14978 GCF_000754665.1 Bison bison bison | reverse complement strand
TCCAGCCCAGTGTTTCTCATGATGTACTCTGCATATAAGTTAAATAAGCAGGGTGACAATATACAGCCTTGACGTACACCTCTTTTCAAATGTTCTCACAGAAATCAAGAAAAAAATAGTTTTTCTCTGGAAATTCAGTGAGTAACTTGTATGCTGACCCAGATTAGAAAGGAAGCAATTGAGATCAGGCAAAGGGGACAGAAAGAGGACTGGTGCAAGAATTATTTCTGAGCAGAATAGATATGAATTAAGAAAGGCTTAGAAATTAGTCAAGACCACTTGATTGAAATTGGAAGACTCAAGAAGACATTTAAATTCTAGTCCACTAGGTTAGAGAACAGAATACAGTACAGTATCATAAAGAGTCCTGCCCATAGTATTTGGGTCATGCTGTTGAGATTATTCTTGGAATTCTTATAGTCAATTGGCTATATCCTCTCTCTTATTTAGATTATTATTATTTATCTATGTTTTTTACTTAGAATATTTTTCTGCATGAAAAGGAATGATATACCGATTCTCACTACAACATGAATAAATCTTGAAAGCATGCTAAGTGAAAAAAGTGAGACACAGGCACAAAAGTCCATGTATTATATGATTCCATTTTTGTGAAATATTTCATCCCATAAAAATAAAAAGTAGATTAGTGATTGCGAAGGGCAGGAGACAATGGGGAATGGGGAGTTTACTGTTGGGTATGGTGTTTCCTTCCAGAATGATAAAAATGTTCTGGATCCAGATAGTGGTGATAGTTGCACAACATTGTCAATATGCTAAATGCACTGAATTGTACTTTTCAATCGTTAAAGTAACAAATTCTATGTTATGTGTATTTTACCCCATGTGCAAAAGAGTCCTTTCCATTGATTTGACCCACACACAATTATGCTTCTTTCCAGTAGTAAACCTAAATTTCCTTTACAGTGGTAAATCTTTGGTGAGGGCCTGAAGCTTTTGCAGTTTGGGGGATGTATAAGAAAAATAACTCAGAATTACAAATACAAAATACCCATGGCTTCTCTGGGTTGGGCCTTCACACCTATGGGGCCCTGAGCTCCCATCCATTGTGCCCAACACTTCTCTGCTCCTTCCATGAGGCCTGTGAGAGGGAAAGTCATGTCTTCTGGCCTAATTTCCATCAGCTCCCGTTCCAGTCCATACTAGCTACTATTCCAGGAGGCGTTTAAAAGGCCACCAACTGTCAATTTTGACACCTTATATCAATTTTGAAATACTTACTCCTTTTTTCCTGAGTAAGATGAAGAGTCCCATGTCTGCCAGGCCTCTCCTAGCTAGACATGCCACTACCAGCTCGGCTGAACCACATATTGGTTGGCAGGGCTCCTACTGCTGGGTAGTGAGTTGCTCAGGGTATCAAGAGAGTTAGTGCAGTGTGAGGGCAGAAAAAATAAGTTCAAATGAGAATCTATTTTCATTATTATGATAAATATGGGAAATAAATATATCATACTATTACTAGAAATAATTCAGACCAAGAAATTATTCAGATAAAACATAAAAAGTTAAGGAAGATGAGGCTACATGTTGTTTACATTCCCAAGACAATGAAATCGGGACAATAAACACACATTCAGGCAGGCAAAAGTCTAAACTGTGCAGACCCACTCCCAGTTACCACAATTGCAAGTAGGACTTTTTAAAATATATAAAAACATTACATAAGAAAAGCCACAGAAAAATAAACAATTATTAAGAATGGAGCAATACTGGTCTAGTAAACTTGAAGTAAACTTTGAGCTGGAGGTGGCTGTGGGTGGCATGTAGAGGAATGAGGTTGTACATGAAAAAAGGATTAAATTTTGGATTATAAATAAAAATGTTTGTATAATCCCAACTTTGGAGAATATCTTTAGGTCCCTCCAGACTTTTAGGTATCATTCTCACATGGGCAGTAAGTGAGAGCAAATTAGAAACATTGTGGTCTTGTAATATGCCCCATGAGCATTTTTTCTCCCTTTTATTTTTTATTTACTTATTTATTTTTACTTGAAGGATAATCACTTTGCAGAATTTTGTGATTTTCTGTCATACATCAACAAAAATCAGCCATAGGTACACCCATGTCCCCTCCTTCCTGAGCATTCCTC
>NW_011493511.1:8566-9575 GCF_000754665.1 Bison bison bison | reverse complement strand
AGTTGATCTAATCCTTAGGTATGAGTGGGGTATTAAAGTCTCCCACTATTATTGTGTTATTGTTAATTTCCCCTTTCATACTTGTTAGCATTTGTCTTACATATTGTGGTGCTCCTATGTTGGGTGCATATATATTTATAATTGCTATATCTTCTTCTTGGATTGATCCTTTGGTCATTATGTACTGTCTTTCTTTGTCTCTTTTCACAGCCTTTGTTTTAAAGTCTATTTTATCTGATATGAGTATTGCTACTCCTGCTTTCTTTTGGTCTTTATTTGCGTGGAATATCTTTTTTCCAGCCCTTTACTTTCCGTCTGTATGTTTCCCCTGTTTTGAGGTGGGTCTCTTGTAGAGAACATATATATGGGTCTTGTTTTTATATCCATTCAGCCAGGCTTTGTCTTTTGGTTGGGGCATTCAATCCATTTATGTTTAAGGTAATTATTGATAAGTATGATCCCATTGCCACTTACTTTATTGTTTTGGGTTCGAGTTTATACACCCTTTTTGTGTTTCCTGCCTAGAGAATATCTTTTAGCATTTGTTGGAGAACTGGTTTGGTGGTGCTGAATTCTCTAGGCTTTTGCTTGTCTGTAAAGCTTTTGATTTCTCCTTCATAGTTGAATGAGATCCTTGCTGGATACAGTAATCTGGGCTCTAGGTTATTTTCTTTCATCACTTTAAGTATGTCTTGCCATTCCCTCCTGGCCTGCAGAGTTTCTGTTGAAAGATCAGCTATTATCCTTATGGGAATCCCCTTGTGTGTTATTTGTTGTTTTTCCCTTGCTGCTTTTAATAATTGTTCTTTGTGTTTGATCTTTGTTAATTTGATTAATATGTGTCTTGGAGTGTTTCACCTTGGGTTTATCCTATTTGGGACTCTCTGGGTTTCTTGGACTTGGGTGATTATTTCCTTCCCCATTTTAGGGAAGTTTTCAACTATTATCTCCTCAAGTATTTTCCCATGGTCTTTCTTTTTGTCTTCTTCTTCTGGAACCCCTATGATTC
>NW_011493511.1:3855-5514 GCF_000754665.1 Bison bison bison | reverse complement strand
TTTTTTAATTAATTAATTTATTTTAATTGATGGCTAATTACTTTACAATACTGTAGTGGTTTCCCTTGTCTTAAGACCTTAGACTTACATGGACCTTGGAAAAGAAAAGTGTAGAATCACATTTGGGAGAAGGATTGTTTTCCCATCCCTGTGATCCAAGTCACTCTAGATCTAGAGGACCAAGGATTCCTAAGGTTTTGAGGTACCCAATTTCTGTCTGCTTTTCATTTTTCTCACCCTCAAGATTATTGTCCACTTCTGATTTTAGTAATATGTGTTCTAAGAATCCATAGATACTGGTCTTTCTCTGTTAATCTTTATCATGCTCAAAATTATCTGTAAGAATGTCTTTTGTTAACTACAAATTGGCACTTGTCATGGGCACTTTTTATCTATCTCTACAAGGATTAAATTTCATGCTGCTGTATCTGCTGACCTTCAATACCTCCTGAAAGGAATTCATGATGGAAAACAGAAATGAGGCAGGGGAAAAACTGCCAGGACAGATATTCAGATAGTTAGATATTTTCAGGAGCTGATTTTATGAGCCCAATTCTTGTATCTCTCCATATCTAAAAAGTACTAAAATGCTTCATGGTGATGACTGTCCCTTATGACTAACAAAACTTCACAAGACTAGTAGAAATTTTCTGGAAAAATATATGCTTGAAAGCATATATTCTCCTTTCACAAAAATAACATATACACTGACCTTTCCCCATTGCCTCTTTGGGGAAGTTTCTCTTCTAGAGGATTAGTGGAGCCCTGTCTTTTCTTGGAAGAGGAAAGAGAATATAAGATGTGAACATCTTATTATTGGCTGTGCTTATTATGGGAAATGTGAGGTGGAAGATGGAGATCCAAAGGATTCATGAGGTCAGGTCATGGGGAGGATGCCCAGAGAGAGACAAGAAATATAGGCTTTGTCTGTGGGTCAATGATTTTGATTATGCCTTCTTTATAGCCTTCTGGTTTCCATGGAAGCCCTTTAGAAGGCAGTCCCATGGGGGCAAGGAGGATAGCCAAGTAGATGAAACTCTCTAGTTCATTTTATAAGAGGCACTCAGCTTGTGTCTGTTTTGTTCTCCCCCCACCCCCCATCTATCTATTATCTATCATGCATATCCGGTGGCTCAGTGGTAAAGAATCCACCTGTAATGCAGGAGCTGCTAGAGATGTGGATTCAGTCCCTGGATTGGGAAGATCCCCTGGAGGAAGGCATGGCATCTAAGTCCAGTATTCTTGTCTGGAGAGTCCCATGGACAGACAAGCCTGACAGGCTACAGTCCATAGGGTTGCAGAGAGTTGAACATGAATGAAGTGACTTAGCACACATTCACATTATCTATCATATATCTATCTTCAATCACCTGGGTGTCTATGTAAGACTATCTTTGAAGAGGAAATATACTGACATATATATCCAGTGGACCATCTGGTTAATATATCAGAAGGAGACTAAGTAAAATAGCACTATAGTTCCAGTGTGTGCTGGAGTTGGCTCAGACCATCTTGCTAGTTGAATTTCAAAATTTCTTTTTTTAAAAAATATACATTTATTTATTTTAATTGGAGGTTAATTACTTTACAATATTGTATTGGTTTTGCCATACATCAACATGAATCCACCACGGGTGTACACATCTTCCCCAACCTGAA
>NW_011493511.1:0-433 GCF_000754665.1 Bison bison bison | reverse complement strand
TGCCAGGAAAAATATCAACAACCTTGGATATGCAGATAATACCATTCTAATGGCAGAAACGAAAGAGGACCTAAAGAGGGACCTTCTTGATGAAGGTGAAGAGGAGAGTGAAAAAGCTGGCTTGAAACTCAATATTCCAAAAGCTAAGATCACGGCATCTGGTCCCATCATTTCATGATAAATAGAAGGGGAAAAAGTGGAGAGACTGACAGATTTTATTTTCTAGGGCTCCAAAATCACTGCAGATGGTGACTGCAGCCATGAAAATAAAAGATACTTGCTCCTTGGAAGAAAAGCTATGACAAATCTAGATAGTGCATCAAAAAGCAGAACCATCACTTTACAGTCAAAGGCCCATATAGTCAAAGCTATGGCTTTTTCAGTAGTCTTGTACAGATGTAAGAGTTGGACCATAAAGAAGGCTGAGCATTGA
>NW_011493510.1:26250-27338 GCF_000754665.1 Bison bison bison | reverse complement strand
ATAAAGAGAACTCCACAAACTGCCAGAATACAGAAAGGACACCCCAAACTCAGCAATTTAAACAAGATGAAGAGACAGAGGAATACCCAGCAGATAAAGGAACAGAATAAATGCCCACCAAACCAAACAAAAGAGGAAGAGATAGGGAATCTACCTGATAAAGAATTCTGAATAATGATAGTGAAATTGATTCAAAATCTTGAAATCAAAATGGAATCACAGATAAATAGCCTGGAGACAAGGATTGAGAAGATGCAAGAAAGTTTCAACAAGGACCTAGAAGAAATGAAAAAGAGTCAATATATAATGAATAATGCAATAAATGAAATTAAAACACTCTGGAGGCAACAAATAGTAGAATAACAGAGGCAGAAGATAGGATTAGTCAATTAGAAGATAGAATGGCAGAAATAAATGAATCAGAGAGGATAAAAGAGAAACAAATTAAAAGAAATGAGGACAATCTCAGAGACCTCCAGGACAATATTAAACACTACAACATTCGAATCATAGGGGTTCCAGAAGAAGAAGACAAAAAGAAAGACCATGAGAAAATACTTGAGGAGATAATAGTTGAAAACTTCCCTAAAATGGGGAAGGAAATAGTCACCCAAGTCCAAGAAACCCAGAGAGTCCCAAACAGGATAAACCCAAGGCGAAACACCCCAAGACACATATTAATCAAATTAACAAAGATCAAACACAAAGAACTGCCGAGGTCCAGCCCCAGCTGATCCAGGGTATTTGAAGGGGAGACGGCGTCGGCGACCTATTCAAATGGTAATTAGAGATATAAAGAGTAATAGAATGAGGATAGCTCAGTAGGAAAATTCAGTGGAGAAAAGAGGCTGAGTAGCTTGGTTTACGCGGAAAATCAATATAACCCATGACACCAGGTTAGCTCTGACCACGGAGGCCGCAGGTGCCCTCTCAAATAGCGGAAGGTGCCCCACCTTAGACACCTTCTCGAGTGGGTCTTAGAAGCCCAGGCAAATAAATGGTTGCAGAGGATATCCGCACTCCAGATGGAGACTTCAGCCAGAATGTGAAAAGAATGACATGGGGAGACCAAGCTCTGGTGAGCAAGG
>NW_011493510.1:23222-23618 GCF_000754665.1 Bison bison bison | reverse complement strand
TATGGTACTGGCACAAAGACAGAAATACAGATCAATGGAACAAAATAGAAAGCCCAGAGATAAATCCACGCACATATGGACATCTTATTTTTGACAAAGGAGGCAAGAATATACAATGGATTAAAGACAATCTCTTTAACAAGTGGTGCTGGGAAATCTGGTCAACCACTTGTAAAAGAATGAACCTAGAACACTTTCTAACACCATACACAAAAAGAAACTCAAAATGGATTAAAGATCTAAACGTAAGACCAGAAACTATAAAACTCCTAGAGGAGAACATAGGCAAAACACTCTCCGACATAAATCACAGCAGGATCCTCTATGACCCACCTCCCAGAATATTGGAAATAAAAGCAAAAATAAACAAATGGGACCTAATTAACCTTAAAAGCT
>NW_011493510.1:21339-22546 GCF_000754665.1 Bison bison bison | reverse complement strand
CAGCTGCTGGGCATACACACTGAGGAAACCAGAAGGGAAAGAGACACGTGTACCCCAATGTTCATCGCAGCACTGTTTATAATAGCCAGGACATGGAAGCAACCTAGATGTCCATCAGCAGATGAATGGATAAGAAAGCTATGGTATGTATACACAATGGAGTATTACTCAGCCATTAAAAAGAATACATTTGAATCAGTTCTAATGAGGTGGATGAAACTGGAGCCTATTATACAGAGTGAAGTAAGCCAGAAAGAAAAACACCAATACAGTATACTAACACATATATATGGAATTTAGAAAGATGGTAACAATAACCCTGTGTACGAGACAGCATAAGAGACACTGATGTATAGAACAGTTTTATGGACTCTGTTGCAGAGGGAGAGGGTGGGAAGATTTGGGAGAATGGCACTGAAACATGTATAATATCATGTATGAAACGAGATGCCAGTCCAGGTTTGATGCACGATACTGGATGCTTGGGGCTAGTGCGCTTGGACGACCCAGAGGGATGGTATGGGGAGGGAGGAGGGTTCAGGATGGGGAACACATGTATACCTGTGGCGTGTTCGTTTTCATATTTGGCAAAACTAATACAACTTATAAAGTTTAAAAATAAAAATTAAATTTAAAAAACGTATTACATTATTTTAAAAAGAAAAGCAATTGGTTGTATTCTATGAAATACTCCATAATAAATTTTTATTAAAAGAAAATTTAATTAACAAACTTATACATTCAACATGATCATGCCATTTTATAAACATATTGCCATTCAGTTCAGTTCAGTTCAGTCACTCAGTTGTGTCCAACTCTTTGTGACGCCATGAATCATAGCATGCCAGGCCTGCCTATCCATCACCATCTCCCGGAGTTCACTCAAACTCACGTCCATCAAGTTGGTGATATCATCCAGCCATCTCATCCTCTGTCGTCCCCTTCTCCGCCTGCCCCCAATCCTTCCCAGCATCAGAGTCTTTTCCAATGAGTCAACTCTTCGCATGAGGTGGCCAAAGTACTGGAGTTTCAGCTTTAGCATCATTCCTTCCAAAGAAATCCCAGGGCTGATCTCCTTCAGAATAGACAAGTTGGATGTCCTTGCAGTCCAAGGGACTCTCAAGAGTCTTCTCCAAAACCACAGTTCAAAAGCATCAATTCTTCAGTGCTCAGCTTTCTTCACAGTCCAACTCTCACATCCATACAT
>NW_011493510.1:6587-21094 GCF_000754665.1 Bison bison bison | reverse complement strand
TAAGCCAACTTTTTCACTCTCCACTTTCACTTTCATCAAGAGGCTTTTTAGTTCCTCTTCACTTTCTGCCATAAGAGTGGTGTCATCTGCATATCTGAGGTTATTGATATTTCTCCTGGCAATCTTGATTCCAGCTTGTGCTTCTTCCAGTCCAGGGTTTCTCATGATGTACTTTGCATATAAGTTAAATAAGCAGGGTGACAATATACAGCCTTGACATACTCCTTTTCCTATTTGGAATCAGTCTGTTGTTCCATGTCCAGTTCTAACTGTTGCTTCCTGACCTGCATACAGGTTTCTCAAGAGGCAGGTCAGGTGGTCTGGTGTTCCCATCTGTTTCAGAATTTTCCACAGTTTATTGTGATCCACACAGTCAAAGCCTTTGGCATAGTCAATAAAACAGAAATAGATGTTTTTTTGGGACTCTCTTGCTTTTTCCACGATCCAGTGGATGTTGGCAATTTGATCTCTGGTTCCTCTGCCTTTTCTAAAACCAGCTTGAACATCTGGAAGTTCACATATTGCTGAAGCCTGGATTGGAGAATTTTGAGCATTACTTTACTAACGTGTGAGATGAGTGCAATTATGTGATAGTTTGAGCATTCTTTGGCATTGCCTTTTTTTGGGGATTGGAATGAAAACTGACTTTTCCAGTCCTGTGGCCACTGCTGAGTTTTCCAAATTTGCTGGCATGTTGAGTGCAGCACTTTCACAGCATCATCTTTTAGGATTTGAAATAGTTCAACTGGAATTCCATCATCTCCACTAGCTTTGTTCATAGTGATGCTAAGGCCCACTTGACTTCACATCCCAAGATGTCTGGCTCTAGGTGAGTGATCATACCATCGTGATTATCTTGGTCGTGAAGATCTTTTTTATACAGTTTTCCTGTGTATTCTTAGCACCTCTTCTTAATATCTTCTGCTTCTGATTTCCTCAGAGGAGAAGGAAAAATAAATGGTCACAGAACCTGACATGCATAGAGATCCAAGGCAAAGGAAAGGCTTCAGAGGGGAGGAGAGGGAGGAAGGAAGGAAACTATATATGAAGGAACTCCTGAAAGCATCATAGCAGCTCACAGCTCCATTGTCATAATCCAGGAACACACCAATCCTACTCAGGGGCCTTTTCACAAACTGAACTAAGGGTAGGGAATTGGTGAAGAGGATATAATGGTCATTCATCTTCTTAGAAAATAGAACAAATGCTTCTTCAGAATAAATACTGAAGTTAGTATCGCTTACCAAGATGTCCTTACTGACCCCCAGAATCCAGCTGGAGGACTGAGTCACAAAGACCTCCCAGTAATACCTCCCAGAGGAAAAGGCCTGAGCTTCCCAGGACACAACACCCTCCACAACCCGGGGCTGTCTGGACGCACCGTGGTCGTTATCTCTGAACATCACACTTGCATCATCGAGGATCGCATGGTGAATGGTCGTTGTCTGACTCAGAATGTTATCCACTGCAGAAAGAGCAGAAATCAGGTTAGCAAGTGGGATTTCCAGGTCTCTGAGAGGCAGAAGGTAGAGTTCCCTACCTAGTGAGTTGTGTTTTTTTTTTTTTTTTTCCCTTTTCCCTTCTCCAGGGAAACCCAAAGCAAAGATATCTCCAAAGGTCATGACATTTGATAGAAATCCATAAATGAACAGCTTGAAAGCTTCTGAAAGGGTGTCTGGCTAACTTTGTTCACATATTCCTTGCCTTTTGATTGTTTTGAGGTTTATCTAATAGCATTGCAGTTCTTCTACCTAGGCCACTTGTCGTTTTGTGCGTTTTGTGTCGTTTTGTGTCACTGCCTCCTGATTTTAGGGACAATAAATGTTCTTTGTACAATGGATAAAAAATGCACATGAAATGCAGAACACATTAAAATCCAGCAATGCCACATTTAGCCTTCCAAAAGTGAAATAACCTGAATAAACACAATATTGATGACTACTCTGAAACCTAAATATTCTGTCTCTTTGGAACCACATGAGCAACTAGCTTGCTCCCTTTTGCTTTGTCTATGTCAAATGTAACTAAACATGTGTATATGACTTTGAATTTTCATTAAACTACAGGTTGGAAAGTCCACCTTTGATCTTTGCAATCCAACTATAGAGACAGAGAAGATGTAACAACTCTAGGAAGTTATGTACTACCATTATTTCAGAAAAATAACAATACAAATCACCTTCCTAGGAAGCTCTAAAGAAATGCAGTTCTGATCACCAAAGGGCTGACCCTTACCTCTGAAGTTGTTAAGCATGTCCAGAATTCCAGAGACAGGCCAACAAGTGAGCTCTGGGTTCATGGGCTGAGGCTTCTGCATCTCTGCCAAGTCAGTCCTGTAACAAATGACACCCGTTACATTTCAAGGCCAAAGTGTAATCATGTGACCATTAAAAGAAAGTAGTTTTTAACCCAGGACATTTTGTTAGAATTCTCCAATTTGAGGTGAATTGTATATATAAAATATTCTACACAGTTGGGAATATAAAAATTTTACCATATCTTTTCCTAAATATAAATTATATCAAATTTCAACTTCCTCATTGTTCTCAGACATTAGTCCAGTTTTCAACTCACTGAACCTCATTCCCTTCCTCTATTCCATCTCATGTAATACAAAGATCCTGGGCATTGTACATAGAGAAAAAGTTCAGTCAGCAAGAGATTTCAGTCAGCAAGTTGTCATCAAGGATATATTCAGTGTCTACAGGGAAGAGGTCATTGAACCAGACCTGTTAGCTCTTGTCAGGTCAGCTAGGGTCTCTAATTGCAACCTGGTTCAGTCAGTCAGTCAGTTCAGTCACTCAGTCATGTCTGACTCTTTGCAACCCCATGATTTGCAGCACACCAGGCCTCCCTGTCCATCACCAACTCCCGGAGTTCACCCAAACTCATGTCCATCAAGTTGGCGATGCCATCCAGCCATCTCATCCTCTGTCATCCCCTTCTCCTCCTGCCCCCAATCCCTCCTAGCATCAGAGTCTTTTCCAATGAGTGAACTCTTCGCATGAGGTGGCCAAAGTATTGGAGTTTCAGCCTTAGCATCAGTCCTTCCAATCTGGTTACCTTAGTCCAAAAGGTCTTAACTTCTCAGTGGGCAGAGCAAAGCCACTCTGAGGTCCTGCCTACAAGGGAGCTTGCAATGATGAAAGACTGAGTCACTACTACTCCTCAGAATGAAAGCACAGTTCCTTTTATTATTCTTAGGGAATTTGCCTCTTTCGGGCCGTTTTTACCTTCCAACTCACTGGGGTAGTATTTCCTCTATGAGATATTAGAAAATTCCTTCTAAAGTTTTATTGTGGTGAGGCTGGAGAGGATGGAGTGAGTGGGTAAAACATAGCCCAGAATGCCAGAATGTTTTCAGATATACTGATTTCAGCCAAATGAAAAAGAAAACTTTAGAGGCCAAGGATTCAAATTCTTCTGAAATAAAATAGGAAATAACCAAAAAGACAATATTGGTCATCTATATATGAAGGTTCTACTCCTATAGAATTATACAAGGATTAAATCTGTAAATTCTGGGTTGTTTATTTATGCATTTATTTATGTATTTTATAAGAAGTACTTCTGGGACAAAGCTATTTAAAGTATATATTAAATGTAGTAGTGTGTACTACATATGGAGAAGGCAATGGCACCTCACTCCACTCCAATAATCTTGCCTAGAAAATCCCATGGAAGGAAGAGCCTCGTAGGCTGCAGTCCATGAGGTTGCTAAGCGTCATACACGACTGAGCGACTTCACTTTCACTTTTGACTTTCATGCATTGAAGGAAATGACAACCCACTCCAGTGTTCTTGCCTGGAGAATCCCAGGAATGGGGGAGCCTGGTGGGAGGCCGTCTATGAGGTCGCACAGAGTCGGACATGACTGAAGCAACTTAGCAATGTGTACATGTCAATATGAAATTCCCAATCTATCCATTTTCACAACCTTATCCCTGGTTCTGGATGGAAAACACTGAGAAAAAATTCCAGAAAGTAATATGGAATATTCCACAGGCCAAGGACCTATTTACATTGCATTTAACTTACATTGTATATGTTAGTTGTTATAAATTGTCTATAGATGACAAAATGTACTGGAGCATGCTTGTAAGTTAACTGCAAATACTATGGCATTTTGTATAAGGAATCCTGCATCCTGGAATTTAGATATTGGGGAGGACCTGAAAACAATCTCCCATGCTACTGTTAGGGGAAGCATGCTGACTGAAACTGCCCACCCTGGCCAGGCACCATAGTAACCATTTGCATGAGTTGTTTTATGACAGGAGGCCCTGGTAAGGAACATAGAACTAATAAGCCACCACCAACCAGAAGAGTTTGGGAAAGTTCAAAAGGAGACACCACAAGTCCGACCACCCCCCAGAATCCTTCTCTCTGGCATCCATCTTGGCTGAACAGCGTGTGCACCACCAGGAAGGACTCTGAGTCAGAATGACTGGCCAAAGACAACCCGGAAACGAGTTCCATCACCATAAACCCTGAGGCTGAAAGCCAGGTGACAGAGCAGTCCTCCTGGGTTCCCTTTCCCTCCTGCTCTCTGCCTCGGCGCCCTTCCCAAAAAAATCTCTTGCTTTGTCAGCACATGTGTCTCCTTGGATAATTCATTTCCAAGTGTTAGACAAGAGACTGCTTTAAGGCCCTGGAAGGGGTCCCCTTTCCTGCAACAATACTAAGGAATGACTGTGCATCCAGTTTATTAAAAAAGAGAACAACCGTTCTAGAATTCAAAAAGCATTAGTATATACTCACGTTTGCAATATGTTTCCCAAGGCCTGCAACGAGGGGAAAAAAAAAAAAAAAAAAACGGTCATGAGATTTCCATCCCTTCACTCAATAATATTGTTTTGCTACTTCTCTATTTCTTCTCTATTCTTTGTTCTATAAGATTGTTTTGCTAATTCTCTTCTAAGGCATACTCAGAAGACATCTTAATAACTCACCCTAAGCTAAAACATGAGGGGCTCCCTTGGGGCACATTAAGGAAGGAAGGAGGTCAGAAGAGTGTGTAATGATGCAGCAACACCTAGGATTCCATTATTACTAATTGCCAGGGCTATTCCAAAGGACAGAGCTCACCATTTAACAAAACAATTGAGTCAAAACAGGGAACCATATAAAACAAATTAGAGTGAAATTGATGACTGTTCTAAAAATCTTGCCTAGAGAACAGGCAAAACTTCAATGTCTCCAGAAAATTTGGGATAATGGAGAGTGACAAAGATTTAGGGGAACACATATTGAGATTTACTCCAAGAATATTAACTTTCACCTGGTCACAGAATTTTTCTGATTTTGGATCATTGGTCTGGATAGTACTCCTGATCACACTGAAAAATATAGTCATATTTTAGCTAGGAAATGGGCAAAAATCTTTCAAAGATTACCAGGATACAGTGAAATAAGTGATTAGACAAATATAATGATAGGAGTCTACTGGCATCATACCCTAGCTGAGAGTAACAGTATATGCAGGTGATATTTCAGTGTCACAGCAGCTCATCTAGAAGAGTGTTTTTCTCTCTCTGAGACTGGACATTCCTTTCTCACCTGGAGCAGCTCCGTGTCCAGCTTGTGGCACATCCCAGTCAGCTCTCCATACATTTCTCTCAGACTTTCTCTGTACTGAGCCATTCTGAACACACTGTCCTTGAGTTGTAGAAAAATATCCTTGGCTTCTTTCTTCAGGGCCTCCAGATGCAGTTTCTCCTCCCCCTGAAGCAACGGATGCATCCTCTAATATTCAAATTTAATCATCATCTTCCTTAAGGCCACATATTTCTGAGGGGATAGAGCATTCAAAGCATTGCTTATGTTTACATTTTAAAAAAATCAAATATCATTTCCTAGATGTCATCAAGAAATTTCTTGACAAACTGTTTGCCTCACATATCTTTCTATCCATGATTTCTCTGAATTCTAGTTTTCCCCTGTTTGAATCAAGCCATCTGAAGGGTCTGAAATTCTGCCCTCAGGAGGATTCTTCAGGGTTCTTACTCCATCAATTATTTCCTCTCTAATGTGGATCTTGTTTTCTGCTTGTTCCTTGCCATGATTTTTCTAAATATTCTTTAATGAGGTAAGTCTAATTTTGTACAGTTTTAAAAATATGCCCTCTTTTCCCCTTAGGTACTACTCTATTCCTCTTCTCTACTTGAGAGTAACATTGAGTGCAGTGTTGTATTATACTTCATTTCTGAGAAGTTTTAACCAAATCCTCAACATTTGGCCTAGGAACACTTTTCATGCCGAGGTTTTCCCATGTACTAGCATTCCTTGAACTAGCATGTATTGGCCTGTTTCATTGTGATAACTGATAGGTCATTTGAAACCACACCTTTTCAAGGGAAGAGATTAATATCCTTTAATGAGAATGTAAACAGGTCTAAAAGCTAGAAGTATATCAATATCTATACAAATAAATAGTAACTTTTTCTTGTTACCTTAAATGACCAAGTTTTTTAAGCTTCCTGATTCAGAATGGTGTCCATTTCTTTTCTTATTTTCCTGAAGAAGCCCATTCTCTTCAGGAATTTCTCCTGCAAAATATCCATGGGATTTAGTGACATAGAAGATGAAAATGAAAATTTCATCCACCTATTCATGATCAAAGACAGCTGTTGGTTACACAGAAACCTTGAGTTAGAATGCTGTGGTCAGATTTTCCCACACTAATCTGCATCTAACGCTTGAATATTAGAGTGACAGAAGTGTATGCTAGAGAATTGGGGAAACATTACAGATACTCAAATACATGTCCTAAGAAATTGAGACTCATATTTATATAGCTTTATTAGGAAAGCATCAAGCTCCCATCAGAAACCTGTGTCCCTGGCGCCACCCACCCCGGGATGCTGCGTTTCAACGTGCAGACAATTGGGCAACAACACTGAAAGGACACATTATATGTGAGGATCCACACTGAAAAATCCCACCTCCACTATCTCCATCCCATCACCATCATAGCATCCTCATCTTCTTCTCTGACTTAGGAGCCTCTAGATCCCAAACTGCTCTAGAGGCATCACCTACCTGGGATTCCTCAGCAGCCCTTTGTATCCAACTGTGGCTGTGAGCTCCATGCTCGGGGCATTCAGAGCAGGGCCCACAAAGCAGGGTCTGGTCAGCCTCACAGAAGAGGCCTTTGGCTTCCCGGTGTGTCACACAGATCTGTTCCTCAGAACTGTGGTCGTGGTCAGCTCTGGCCTTTCTGGCAAGGGAAGCCAGGCTCTTGAGGACAATATTCGTTGTGAAATGGGGCTTTGCTGATATTTTCCTGCACTCAGGGCAGCTCTTTGGAATCCAGTCTTCTTCCCAGCAAAGGCTCAGACAGGGACAGCAGAAGCTGTGCCCACAGTCTATGGTGACGGGGTCCAGGAAGTAGTTCATGCAGATGGAGTAGGTGAGTTCATTCTGGAAAGTTTCCAGTGTGTCTGAATCCATGTTTCTAAATGCTAAATACAGAAATAGGAAAAACTGTAAACAGGTCAGTGTTTGCTTATAACTTAAATAACAAAACTACTCCTTACAAGAGAAAAAAAAAAAATGTCATTGCTCGTTCAGGAAAACAATTTTTCCTGGAGTCAATTTAAACCACCAGAGCCTGTCATAGTTTGAACTGGTGAATATTCCCAGCTAACAATAATCAGTAAAAAAATAATCAATTATTTAATAAACCAAATAAATATGTTTTATTATATACAAGGATTTCCTCTCTACAATAGAAATTCCAGACATTTGGTTAATAGAAAAACATCAGATTCTTTATTTTCTTATATTTCCCTTTTTGCCCATTCCACTTCTTTGGAATCTTTACCAGTTGATTGGATCTATTTTGAACACTTTTCACTTATGGACTGAAAAGTGAGAACTTTAAAATGATAGCAAATGTGACCATCTCAAGAAGATTTTCTGATTAATTTAATCCATTAATTCATATTCATCTATGAATTGTAGACATTATGTTGAACATTTTAGGAGTATTATATGTTTTATTTCCCTGGGTTGGGAAGATCCTCTGGAGAAGGGAATGACAACCCATTCCTGTATTCTAGCCTGGAAAATCCCATAGACAGAGGAGCCTGGCAGACTACAGTCCATGGGTTCACAAAGAGTCAGACAGTTGAGGGGCTAAGCACACACACGTGTGTTTTATAAATATTCATGTCTCTAGAAAACTCTTTTAAGACATAAAAACATATAATAACATATGGTCATGAAATAATGATGAAATAGCTTAATATTATAAATAGAAATATATTAAAACTAACTTATTAACAGTTATTTTAAAATTTTAAGTCATTTAAAAAACTTAAAAAAAAAAAAACAACTTGTTTTCTTGGATGAGACCCATACAAGTAAAGAGGTAATGAAAAGCATTTGGATGAGAGAAAGTGGGCATGAATATATACTTTCAGTTATCATACTCTGTGACCAAATATTTACTTTAACTATATGATTCCTGTTTTCTTCCCTGTCTATAAGAAATTGAATAGGAGAGGTGACTTCTTTCCAAGGGTGAGAATATAGGCCTGGTCAAAAAAAGAGACAGAGTCCATGGGGTCACAAAGAGTCAGACATGACTGAGTGACTTTCACTTTCTTTCACTTCTTAACATAGTATTGGTAAAATAAGTTACTAGTTTAAAAATCCCACGTGGAATAAATGCTTGATGCAGCGTTCACTTATAGATATTTCTGATAAAAAAAATTACCTTTCTGTTCACAGTCACTGAAAGTTTCATTTTGAAGTGAACATAGCAGAATTTCATTGTACCTTGATAGAACTCACCTTTGGATACAGTTGATGAAATGTTCTACTCCTGTTCCTTAAGTAACTTTGTTAAATTCAGTTCAGCTTAGGTGCTCACCTCCTCCTGGCAGAAAGTTTCCAAAGTCTCCACAGTGCAACCTACTTCAATCCAGACATCTATTAGACTCTGGAGAAGAAGGAGTTTGCATCTTCAAGAGATGCTTTAGATATTCTCTGAAGACCACGCCCATTTCCTCCAAGTGACAGTGTTATGGGCCCTGTAAATAGATATAGGTGCACATGATTAGATTTTGCAGTGTTGAAAACACTGTAAGATGCCAATGATTGAAGTCAAACTTTTTAAACCTACTTAATCCAATTATCACAATCCAATCTTCACTAAAAAGTCATATGCTGAATTTATAGTTGTTTGGACAATAAATGAACAACACTGTATGAATTTAATATCTCCATTTAATGAACTATATTTCTAATTCTAGATCACAATTATATCTATTACTTTGGGTAAAAATCCCTTAGAAGAAATGGAATAGTTCTCATAGTCAACAAGAGTCTGAAATGCAGTACTTGGGTGGAATCTCAAAAATGATAAAATGATGTCAGTTTGTTTCCAAGGTGAATGATTCAGTACCACAAATATCCAAATCTGTGCTCCAACCACTGATATGGAAGAAATGAAGTTTATTTGTTCTATGAAGACCTACAGCACCTTCTAGAACTAACACCAAAAAAAGATGTCCTTTACATTATACAACATGAAATGCAAAAGTAGAAAGTCAAGAAAAACCCAGAATATCATTCAAGTTTGGCCTCATATTGCAAATGAAGCAGGGCAAAGGCTAATAGACATTTTTCAAAAGAACACACTTGTCAAAGCAAACACCCTTTCCAACAACCCAAGAGATGACTCTACACATGGACATCACCAGATGGTCAATACCAAAATCACATTGATTATGTTTTTTACAGCCCAAAGTGGAGAAGCTCTATACAGTCAGTAAAAACAAGACCTGGAGTTGATTGTGGCTCAGATTGTGAGTTCTTATTACAAAATTCAGACTTAAATTGAAGAAAGTAGGGGAAACCACTAGGCTCTTCAAGTATGACCTAAATCAAAACCTTTATTCAGTGGAGGTCATGCATAAATTCAATGCATTAGATTTGGTAGCGAGAATGCCTGAAGAACTATGGATGGAGGTTCATAACACTGTACAGCTGGCAGTGACCAAAACCATCCCAATAAAAAGGAAACGCAAGAAGGCAAAGTGGATGTGTGAGAAGGTTTTAGAGATAGCTGAGGAAAGAATAATAATTAAAGGCAAAGGAGAAAAGGAAAGATATACCCAACCGAATGCAGAGTTCCAGAAAATAGCAAGGAGAGATAAGAAGGCCTTTGTAAATGAACAATGTAAAAAATAAAGGTAAACCATAGAATGGGAAAAACTAGAGATCTCTTCTAGAAAATTGGAGATATGAAGGGAATATTTCTTACAATGATGGGAATAATAAAGGACAGAAATGGTAAGGACTGAACAGAAACACAAGGGATTAAGAAGACGTGGCAAGAATACACAGAATAACTGTACAAGAAGGTTCTTAATGACCTGAATAACCACGATAGTGTGGTCATTAACCTAGAGCCAGACATCCTGGAATATGAAGTCAAGTGGGTCTTAGGAAGCATTACTTCAAATAAAGCTAGTGGAGGTGATAGAATTCCAGTTGAACAAGTTAATTCCTAAAAGATGATACCATTTAACTGTTGCACTCAATATGTCAGCAAATTTGGAAAGCTCAGTAGAGGCCACAGAACTGGAAAATGTCACTTTTCAATCCAATCTCAAAAAAGGACATGCTAAAGAATGTCCAAACTACCCTACAATTGTCCTCATTTCACATGCTAGCAAGGTTATGCTCAAAATCCTTCATGCTAGGCTTCAGCAGTACATGCACTGAAAACTTTCAGATGTACAAGATGGATTTCAAAAAGGCAGAGGAACAAGAAATCCAATTGCCAACATTTGTTGGATCAAATTCTGCAAAGGAATTCCAGAAAACCATCTATTTCTGCTTCACTGACTACACTAAAACTTGGACTGTGTGGATTACAACAAATTGTAGGAAATTCTTAAGACATAGGAGTACTGGACCACCTTACCTGTCTCCTGAGAAACCTGTATGTGCATCAAAAGGAACAGTTAGAACCAGACAGGGAAAAAGGAACCACTTCCAAATTGGGAAAGGAATATGATAAGGCTGTATTTTGTCACCTTGCTCATTTAACTTATATGGAGTGTGTGTGTGTGTGTGTGTGTGTGTGCACACGCACACACTCAGTTACTACAGTTGTGTCTGACTCTTTGCGACACTGTGGACTGAAGCCTACCAGGCTCCTCTGTCCATGGGATTCTCCAGGCAAGAATACTGGAGCTTATTTCCACGTCCTCTTCCAGGGGATCTTTCCTACCCAGAGATGGAACCTATATCTCCTACATCTTCTGCATTGAGGGCAGGTTCTTTATCGCTGAGGCACTGGGGAAGCCCTTATATGCAGAGAGCATCAGGCAAAATGCCAGGGTGGATGAATCACAAGCTGGAATCAAGATTGCTGGGAGAAATATCAACAACCTCAGATATGAAGATGATATCATTCTAATGGCAGAAAGTGAAAAGGAACTAAAGAGTCTTGATGAGAGTAAAAAAGGAGAATGAATAAGTTGACTTGAAACTTAACATTAAAAATCCTAAAATCATAGCGTCCAATCCCATCACTTAATGGCTAATATCCAAGGAAAGAAAGTGGAAGTACTGACAGATTTTTTTTTTTCTTGAACTCAAAAATCACTGTGGACAATGACTGCCACTGTGAAATTAAAAGATGCTTGCTTCTTGGAAGAAAAGGTATGACAAACCTAGACAGTGTATTAAAAAGCAGAGACATCATCTTGCTGACAAAGGTTCAAATAGTAAAAAGCTATGGTTTTTCCAGTAGTCTTGTACAGATGTGGGAGTTGGTCCATAGTGCTCACATTGGCTGAGCACTGAAAAAATTGATGCTTTCAAATTGTGATGTTGGTGAAGACTCTTGAGAGTTCCTGGAACTTCAAGGAGATCAAGACACTCAATCCTAAAGTAAATCAACCCTGAATATTCATTGGAAGGACTGTTGCTGAAGCTTTAATATCTTGGCCACCTGATGCAAAGAGCCAATTCATGGGAAAAATCTTGATTCTAGGCAAGATTGAAGAGAAACAGAGAAGTAGGTGGTAGAAGATGGGACAGTGAGATAGCATCACAAACTCAGTGGACATCAGTTTCAGTAAACTCTGGGACACAGTGGCAGAGAGAGGAGCCTGGTGCACTACATTTCATGGCATAGCAAAAATTCTGCCATAACTTAGTGACTGAACAACAACATCAACCCTCAGAAACCAAAGCATAATCTACCTTTTTAAAAAGAATAGACAAGATTTAGTGACTTTGTTTTATTTCATAGAACAGAATAATAAAAGATAATTTTCACTTTACAGGTGAGAGATCTTCCAAATACTATCTTAACCAAGCAATCATGTTTAACATCAACAGTTATGTCAGGTTGATACCAGATACTTCTGATTGGATGCAGTAAGAAGAATGATGCATCTTTGTGCTGTTCCTCTCTAAAACAATTGCTGTTGTTCAGTGGCTAAGCTGTGTCCAACTTATTGCAACTCTGGAGACTTCAGCAAAGTTTGCTCAGACTCATGTCCATTGAGTTGGTGATGCAATCCAACCATCTTGTTGTCTGTTGCTCCCTTCTCCTCCTGCCCTTAGTCTTTCCCAGCACCAGAGTCTTTTCCAACAAGTCCATGCCTCGCATCAAGTGGCCTAAGTATTGGAGCCTCAGCTTCAGCCTCACTCCTTCCAATGAATATTCAAGGTTGATTTCCTTTAGGATTGATTGTCCAAGGGACTCTCAAGAGTATTTTCCAGCACCACAATTTGAAAGCACCAATCCTTCAACTCTCAGCCTTCTTTACTGTCCAACTCTCACATCTTTACATGACTATGGAAAACACATCTCTCAAAGTGTTAATTGCTCAGTTGTGTCTGACTCTTTATGACCCATGAACTGTAGCTCCCAGGCTCCTCTGTCCATGGGATTTTGCTGGCAAGAATATTGAATTAGGTTGCGATTTCCTTCTCTGGGGGATCTTCCCAACCCAGGGATAGAACCTGGGTCTCCTGCATTGTAGGCAGATTCTTTACCACCTGAGCCACCAGGAAAAACCGTAGCTTTGACTATATGGACCTCAAAAACACAAACCCAGTCTAATTATAAGAAAACCCACCATAGAGGGTCATTTTACAAAAGACCTGGACAGTATGTTTGAAGATGGTAAAGGTTATGAAAATCAAGAAAAAAGCTGTCGCAAACCAGAAGAGACATGAGAATGGGCACAATAGACATTCCTGGATGGGTTCCTGGAAAAGGAAAAAGAAAATATTGTAAAAAACAGTTGCAACATAAATAAATTTTGGAATTAAAAAATTTAGAGATAATAGTTGCTTTGACAAATACAACTTAAGAGACTGATAATTTCAGGGGAATAATAATCTGGGTGAAGGGGTATTTGATAAATCTCTTTTGTGTCATTTTTGTTCAATTTTTCTACAGTTCTACAATTATTTCACAATAAGATGCAAAAATTTCCTAAACTTTTAAAGATCAGCATTTCAAGAATGGAATTTCTGTATGACCTGTTAAACTCACACAAAGTAATACTATATAGAAGATGAAAAGTATAAAAATCTGCATGTACTAATATGAAAGATCTTCATGGCTTATTTCTCTAATGAAGGAAAATTCTGGAAGAATTTACATAACTGAGTTTCTGTAAAATATCGGTTAAAAAAAAACTGTACAATATGATTGCTTTTCTGTAAAATAGCATTGCTTTCCATGTCACAAGTTCAGTGTGTGTATTGGGAGGAAGCCTGATGTGATGGTGGAAGTGCAATGGGGGAACATCCATCTGAATCTCCACAGCAGGTTCTGCTTTTCCTCTCAGTTCTGCTTGATGCTCCCTCTTCTCTTTCGTGGTATCTATGGAGGTTGAGCTTTAAGCCAACTTTTTCACTCTCCACTTTTAGTTTCATCAAGAGGCTTTTTAGTTCCTCTTCACTTTCTGCCATAAGGGTGGTGTCATCTGCATATCTGAGGTTCTTGATATTTCTCCCGGCAATCTTGCTTCCAGCTTGTGTTTCTTCCAGTCCAGCGTTTCTCATGATGTACTCTGCATAGAAGTCAAATAAGCAGGGTGACAATATACAGCCTTGACGGACTCCTTTTCCTATTTGGAACCAGTCTGTTGTTCCATGTCCAGTCCTAACTGTTGCTTCCTGACCTGCATACAGATTTCTCAAGGAGCAGGTCAGGTGGTTTGGTATTCCCATCTCTTTCAGAATTTCTCACAGTTTATTGTGATCCACACAGCCAAAGGCGTTGGCATAGTCAATAAAGCAGAGATAGACGTTTTTCTGGAACTCTCTTGCTTTTTCCATGATCCAGCGGATGTTGGCAATTTGATCTCTGGTTCCTCTGCCTTTTCTAAAACCAGCTTGAACATCAGGAAGTTCACGGTTCACGTATTGCTGAAGCCTGGCTTGGAGAATTTTGAGCAGTACTTTACTAGCATGTGAGATGAGTGCAATTGTGCAGTAGTTTCAGCATTCTTTGGCATTGC
>NW_011493510.1:2859-5000 GCF_000754665.1 Bison bison bison | reverse complement strand
ATTTCTCCACTGATCTCCAGTAGCATATTGGGCACCTACTGACCTGGGGAGTTCCTCTTTCAGTATCTTATCATTTTGCCTTTTCATGCTGTTCATGGGGTTCTCAAGGCAAGAATACTGAAGTGGTTTGCCATTCCCTTCTCCAGTGGACCACATTCTATCAGATCTCTCCACCATGACCCGCCCGTCTTGGTTTGCCCCAAGGGCATGTCTTAGTTTCACTGAGTTAGAAAAGGCTGTGGTCCTAGTGTGATTAGATTGACTAGTTTTCTATAAGTATGGTTTCAGTGTGTCTGTCCTCTGATGCCCTCTTGCAACACCTACCGTCTTACTTGGGTTTCTCTTACATTGGGCGTGGGTTATCTCTTCATGGCTGCTCCAGCAAAGCGCAGCCACTGCTCCTTACCTTGGACGAGGGGTATCTCCTCACCACCACTCTTCCTGACCTTTGTTGGGGTTTTTCTCCCCGGGACTTGGAAGCAACGAACCTGAAAGAAGGACACTTGGACAGTCTCTTGCAAGGACTGACAAGTTTATTTCCACAGTCAAGCTTTTTTATAGAAGCAGGAACAAAGAGCTTAAAGTATGCAGCCAGCAGAGCGCATACGGAGTTAACACATAATCAGTAGAAACATTTCAAGGACAGTGTGCTCTAAATGACTCATGGGCTTCTCCCACCACCCACTCTCACAAGTAACATCCTTATTTATTATTAACTCTTGGCCCTGAGCATAACCAAAGGGAGGAGGTGTCTTTCTGTCCATAGTGCAAAGCCGCGTACTTCTGGCCCTTCACCATTTTCCCAGGGACTTTCTCCTTTTATGGCTATTTTGCACTACATTTCCCAACATATCCTCCTTTTGTTTTTAAATTAAGCACAGCGGCGGCTAGTTGGACTCCATTGTGGGAAGCATGGAGTCTTGAGTAGAGACTTCTGTATCCTATAATCAAGGACAAAAAGAGCAGGGTGATGAATACATATATGAAAATATTGCTTCCTGAAAGCCAAGCTCTAGGGTCTAGAGACGATAGGGTTTTGGTTAAAGTATCATAGAATTGAGTACTATACAATTCCCTAGGTACCCTAATTTGAAAATTAGCAACTTGTTGTTTCAACAAATAAATGTCTAAACTTGAGTTACTTGTGAGATCCTGCAAATGCGCCTTAACCTTATTCCAAGGATATTCAGTGCTATTATAGGGCATGTTAGTCAGACAAAAAGAAGTAAAATTTCAGTGACAGCCCATAGGTGTTCGGAAAGTCAGTTGCTGCATTTGATCTCCTAAGTAGATAACCACAGTTTGTAACTCATTAATTCGTGTTTGTAATTGCTGATCTATTTGAGTTTGTCGAGTCCACAGATCATGAGAGTCTTTGTGCCAAGCACTGATAAAATCATGATTTTGTATAGAATTATGTAAAGCCATACCAGACAAAGTTCCTACAGTCACAATGGAGATAAGGCTTAAGATGCCTGCAATAATCCACCCAAGGATGCGCTTAGATCGCCTAAACCCAGTTTTTAACAGTACAGAAAGAAATATAGAATCAGTCCAAGGCTCAGTTAAGTTTATGGGAAGCCATAACTCAGATCTTTGTTTAACTAGTACAATGCCAGCATTGTGATATGAAATGGTGTGATTAAGGCAGGTATACAATGCACATGCAGTACAGTTGACAATCTTGGCTGATAAGTCAATATCAAAATGCCCTTCAATAAACAAGTATGGAAGGTGAACACATGATTGAATATAGCCAGTACTATTATATAGGAAGGTGTAATTAGAAGGATGAAACACACCCACAGTCCCCAAAACACTAGCGAAGTGCTCTAAAGCTGCTGGAATTTTCCAAATGTGCCATTGCTCCGGCCCCACAATGGGGACGACAATCCTGGGTCGTGGGGGTGATAAGCCCCCGTTATACCAATTCAGCAGTATGTCCTTATCAGTCCAGAAACTTGTCTTGGATTTATGAAAGCCTCCAATGTTTGATCTATTAAACCAGGAGCAATTATGATGTTCCTCCTGCTCTTCAGAACAGTTTACAAACAAACCGTGAAGTCCCCAGTCAACAAATATAAATGTATGATTGGTATGATTTTGCTGAATTATAGAAACTTTCCCAAATTGGCTTCGAC
>NW_011493510.1:0-400 GCF_000754665.1 Bison bison bison | reverse complement strand
CTGGGTCGTCCCAGTGCACCAGCCCCAAGCATCCAGTATCGTGCATCGAACCTGCACTGGCGACTCGATTTTTTAAAAAAGAAGAAGAAAATTCTGTAATTTGTAACAACATGGATGCATCTGAAGAGCATTATGCTAAGCAAAATAAGCCAGACAGATGAAGATAAATACTGCATGGCATCATATGTGGAATCAAAAAAATAAAATAAACTCCTAGAAACTGAGAGTAGAAAAGTGGTTGCCAGGGGTGGGGGAAAAGAAATGGTTGGTAAAAAGGTACAAATTTTTAGTTACATGATGCATAATATCCAAATATATTCCTTGACTTACATAGTTAGGTCCCCAAAAACCCATCATGAGTTGAAAATATTGTCAAAATACATTTAATACATTTAACCTA
>NW_011493509.1:6195-6589 GCF_000754665.1 Bison bison bison | reverse complement strand
TTCTTCTCTCTTTTTAATTCCTTTCCACTCAGGTATGTCTGGAACGCACATGGGACATTCTGGTGATCAGGGTCTTCGGCTAATATTTATCTGATGTTGTGGGAGAACTATTGTCCATGTAGAAGTATTATTTGTGATCCATTCATTGAGAGTTGCATTTCACATCTGCCTACATTTCTGCCTTCTTGGAACTTCTCAGTTTTTCCCGGCAAACTCTATTACTCTTTTTTTTCTGACAGAAAAACATGAAACATTAGTTGCTATGAATTAATCTGTTTGATGGTGCTTTGCTTATGTTCACATGTAACTGGTACTACTTTGACTTCCATTATGCAACCAAGCATATTGTGATGTCATTTTTTTTTCTTTCCCCTTGGAAATTTCTCTTAATGAG
>NW_011493509.1:5448-6095 GCF_000754665.1 Bison bison bison | reverse complement strand
TTTTTTTTTTTTTTTCATTTGACCTCTTCTCAGCTTTTGATGTATTCCATAAACACAGGGTCTGTGTGATTAATCCTATGTATTTAATCTGCAGCATGCAAAACTTGTTGGAAGATTCCTAATCCTCTTCCTTAATGGCTCTGTCCCTGGGTCTCAGGTGTAAATTTCATCGTTCCACACATGTGGTCACCAAAGGAGTCTGCCCTGAGACACTTGTGGCACATTGGGTCTGCGATGATGAGCACAGAAGGTGATACAGCTGCTTGAAATGCTGGAACCATGGCTGTGACAATTTTGAATAGGAGCCAGCAGCCATAGGCAGAATAGGTTTTGCCTTAATGGGATCTTTTTCTAGCCTGTGTTTGCAGGAGCATGAGTGGTACTTCTGCTGGTCTTTCTCTACTGCCTTGTCGTAGGTGTTAACAGGTGGGAAGATGAGGGGCTACCAAGGTATATCTGCCTCCTGAGTGTGACACAGCATCTCCTCTTTAGCAGTTTAGGAATTCTCAAAAGGCATTCCCTACTACACAATGACTCATACCTGCTACATCAGGCCATTTCCACATAGTCAACACCAGTCCTCTCCCAGGGTTCCTCTAAATTCCATGTTCCAGATTCCAGACTCTATGCATACTGGCTGAGCTGCA
>NW_011493509.1:1663-2254 GCF_000754665.1 Bison bison bison | reverse complement strand
CTCATATCCATACGTGACCACAGGAAAAACCATAGCCTTGACTAGCCGGACCTTTGTTGGCAAAGTAATGTCTCTGTTTTGAATATGCTATCTAGGTTGGACATAACTTTCCTTCCATCTACATAAATATAATAATTTTTTATTAACTTGGAAAAATTTCTCAGTAATTATGAAAGGTGAACTATGATAGTAGTGCAGGTATAGAATGTTGTTGAATAATGTATAGAGCATTTCTTTGTTATTACTTTTCTTTATTGATCATTCAGTAAGCACTTAAAATGTCATATGGAGGCTCTATGTTTCAGCTGATGTGAAAGATACAAAAAGTAAAGAGATTAGACCCACAATATATTGAAGATATCTGTGATGTCCTTCATAGGAGGGCAAAAAAGTTGCTTCCAACTCCAAGAAAGACTTGAGACAAAGGAGGAGGAGGGAGGAGGAGCTTAGCATGACTGAAAATAATTTGTGTGATTGTAGCTTCAGAAGAGAAAAATAATGAAACTACTAAGGAAAACAGATATCATGTCTTCCAAGAACTTTTTAACCATGCTGATGTGCTGCAGTAACCACTAGAAATTTGTTCTGTCT
>NW_011493509.1:1115-1563 GCF_000754665.1 Bison bison bison | reverse complement strand
TGAGCTAAACTGCAAACATCAAACAGCTATATTTCATGCATTTCCCAAATACCATATAGAGTTTTCTGTATTTCCTTGATGAAAATCTGAGTGAAGATTTCCCTACAAGACATAGGGAATTAATATATTTTACATATGTAAAATCAAAACCCTTATGATTATACAGTAGTAGTGACAAATCGATGCAGGGGATTCTATCTGATAGATGAGTGTCTAAAGACCTATGGATGGAGGTTAGTGATGTTGTACAGGAAGCAGTGATCAAGACCATCCACATGAAAAAGAAATGCAAAATGGTAAAATTTTGAGGCCTCACAAAGAGCTGAGGAGAGGAGAGAAGCTAAACACGAAGGGGAAAAAGAAGACTATACACATTTGAATGAAGAGCCCCAAAGAATTGCAAGGAGAGATAAAACCTTCCTCAGTTATCAATGCCAATAAATAAAGC
>NW_011493509.1:503-1015 GCF_000754665.1 Bison bison bison | reverse complement strand
TGTCTCATCTTTTAAGACTCCACCAGTAACTAATAGAATATAATATGTGAATGTACTGAGGTTCATACTGTGTATTTTCATTTTTCTAACTTTATTTGCATTTCTTTCTTCATCCATACCATCCTAAGTTAGACACCTCTTCATTTCAGCATGAATGATTTCAGAAATCACTTTACATCCATTACCTCTTTTCTCTTGCTTCTCATTTTCTTGCTTACAAATATTATATCAGGGGTCATTTACCTCGGATGCATAAGGGATGTTTTCTTGAACTGAAGAGTTTGGAAAACTGTGCCATAAAATAGCCAACCATTGAACTAAAGCCTCATTTTACTCTTCTTTGTTTGAAAAGAGAAAATGAATCTATGAAGATGAACATGTAAATTTATTGTTCAAATACAGGAATTGTAGATATTTGTTGACATCTCCCAACATAAAGTTCTATCTTCCTTAGGCTCCATAATCTGACACGTATTTGATAGGTCAGTTTTAATAGCATGGTTTTTATATAA
>NW_011493509.1:0-403 GCF_000754665.1 Bison bison bison | reverse complement strand
AAAGAAGACTATACACATTTGAATGAAGAGCCCCAAAGAATTGCAAGGAGAGATAAAACGTTCTTCAGTTATCAATGCCAATAAATAAAGCAAATCAATAGAATTGGAAAGCCTTCTGATTTCTTCAAGAAAGTCACAGATACCAAGGGAAATTTTCATGCAAAGATGGGCACAATAAAGGACAGAAATGGTACGGATATAACAGAAGCAGAAACTATTAAGAAGAGGTGGAAAGAATAATTGGATGAACTATGCACAAAAGATCTTCATGACCCAGTTAAGCATGATGGTGTGATCATTTACCTGAGGGCCGGATGTCCTGGAATGCGTAGTGGAACTTAGGAAGCATAACTACAAACAAAGCTCGTGGAGGTGATGAAATTCAGTTGAGATATTTCCAATT
>NW_011493508.1:9522-10153 GCF_000754665.1 Bison bison bison | reverse complement strand
GTTCATATCCATTGAGCTGGTGATGGCATCTAACCATCTCATCCTCTGCCACCCTCTTCTCCTTTTGCCTTCAATCTTTCCCAGTATCAGGGTCTTTTCCAATGAGTTGGCTCTTCACATCTGATGGCCAAAGTATTGGAGCTTCAGCTTCAGTATCAGTCCTTCCAATAAATATTCAGGGTTGATTTCCTTTACGATTGACTGGTTTGATCTCCTTGCAGTCCAAGTATGGTATTTCAGTCCATAGTATGGCAGTGCATATAATAGCATTTCTTTATTTCTCTCTTTATAATGTTGGATTACTGGAATGAAATGCTTAGTTCTGAAGCTACTAGATAAATAAAACTATTCATATTATTAACATCTATTTTATTGTCACATTTCATTTGTTATCAAAATAAAGGCTATTTTTATTTTATTTATTTTTTTTGAAGTGAACTATTTTATTTTTTTTTGTTTTTTTTTAAGATGAAAATATTTTTTTTTAATTTTTTTTTAAATTTTATTTTATTTAACTTTACAATATTGTACTGGTTTTGCCATATATTAAAATGAATCTGCCACAGGTATACATGTGTTCCCCATCCTGAACCCTCCTCCCTCCTCCCTCCCCATACCATCCCTCTGGGTC
>NW_011493508.1:5145-5539 GCF_000754665.1 Bison bison bison | reverse complement strand
TTCTTACAGTCTATCGAAAGAGCATTCTAAAAAAAAAAAGAAGAAAGAGCATTCTAATAACAGAATATGAATAAACTGATGCAAGCAATGCATATATTTAAGATTTATATATTTATATGTATTTATATACATTGTAAATTAGATATATTTATATATATTGTAAATTAGAATGCAGAGCTTCTGCTTTGTAGGAAATCCAATGACGATTGATTTTGATACTGCTGAAATAAAAATTTATTCATGCATATATGTTCTGTTTGGTACAATTCATAGCTCAATTGATTAGCTTCCAATAAATCAGAAAAAAAAAGAGGAAGGCAAACTCTAAGTAACCAAGAACCATTACAGCTTATTAAGATAATATTTTGGCATGAGGAGTAAATCTGTCTTAACA
>NW_011493508.1:4684-5045 GCF_000754665.1 Bison bison bison | reverse complement strand
GAATAGGAAGCAGTATAGCTAGATGGATAACTGTGATAGAAACCAGAAGTCTGAAACCTTTTTGGCACCAGGATCCAATTTTGTGGAAGACAATTTTAACATGAACCAGGGCTGAGAGGATGGTTTCGGGATAATTGAGGCGTGCTACAGTTATTGTGGACATTATTTATAATCTGATGCCACCACTGATCTGACAGTTAATGTTCAGCAGCCCAGAGGTTGGGGACCCCTGATGTAAACTAATAGATAAATTTTAGACCAAGGATTAGGAAACTGGATTTAACATCAAGTGTAAGATTCCATTCTTCTGAAACAGTGATGTAGAAGTTTTTGAACATTATATTTTATAATGGGTCATAGG
>NW_011493508.1:0-404 GCF_000754665.1 Bison bison bison | reverse complement strand
AATATAGACAAATTACTTTCTTTTTAGAATCTGCTTGAGACCAGCTTAAAAGGTTGAGTAGTAGCTGGCATGATTCATTGAAGGACTTAATTGACCTTGAAATGCAATGAGTTGTGTGTGTATATTTAGTCTCAGTTTGAGGGGTCATGTTTACTTTGGGTGCCCCTTTTCAAAGTTCTTATTTAAGAACTTATTTAAGAACAATAATACATTTTTCAAATTTATGATTGCTCTTATGTTCCCTCTTTGAGGGCACTTGTTTGCTTCAGACTATTTTTTTTCTGCCTCTTATGATTTTGATTTCTCAATCTTTTTTTTTTTTAACATTTTTATTATTCTTATACAAAGGTAATTGAAATTGGTTTAGAGAGCCTTTTAAAGAACACTTTTCAAGCTCAGATTTT
>NW_011493507.1:3957-4945 GCF_000754665.1 Bison bison bison | reverse complement strand
TATGCTATCTAGGTTGCTCATAACTTTTCTTCCAAGGAGTAAGCGTCTTTTAATTTCATGGCTGCAGTCACCATCTGCAGTGATTTTGGAGCCCCCCAAAATAAAGTCTGACACTGTTTCCACTGTTTCCCCATCTATTTCCCAGGAAGTGATGGGACCAGATGCCATGATCTTCGTTTTCTGAATGAAAGCTTTAAGCCAACTTTTTCACTCTCCTCTTTCACCTTCAAGAGGCTTTTTAGTTCTTCTTCACTTTCTGCCATAATGGTGATGTCATCTGCATATCTGAGGTTATTGATACGTATACATTAATTGTTTTTAAATCCCCTGTCTCATTTGCTTGCCTGTAGTAACATAAAATGTGCTGCTGCTGCTGCTAAATCACTTCAGTTGTGTCTGACTCTGTGCGACCCCATAGATGGCAGCCCACCAGGCTCCCCCGTCCCTGGGATTCTCCAGGCAAGAACACTGAGTGGGTTGCCATGTTCTTCTCCAATGCATGAAAGTGAAAAGTGAAAGTGAAGTCGCTCAGTCGTGTCCTTAGCGACCCCATGGACTGCAGACTACTAGGTACCTCCGTCCATGGGATTTTCAAGGCAAGAATACTGAAGTAGGGTGCCATTGCCTTCTTCAATAAAATGTGCTAATATCTCATTGTATCTCAGTTATTAAGATACAGGATTCAATGCAAGAATGTGATTCAGCTAGAAGAGGAAAGAACATCACCCAAAAAATGGATAAATGAACTTGGTATAATCTTTGCAGGAGGGAGTTAACTTATATTGGTTGAATTATTGCATCATATCAGCAGGAAGAATAGTTTTCCTGTTGACTTTATGACAAAGTTATGTTGTTAAAAGAGGTACTGATGGATGCCTAGTTAACAAATCAATTAAATAGTTAAGCTGTTGCAGTAACTTTGTACTGCCCTAACCTAACTATCTAGAAATCTATTTGGAAGGTACTTGTCATGAAGTAGCCATATTTT
>NW_011493507.1:0-414 GCF_000754665.1 Bison bison bison | reverse complement strand
GTTCTTGTAACTGTCACAGAAATGACAATACAGAACTTCCATCACTCTAAAAATTGTCCCTTTGCACACATTCTCACCCCTGCAATCCCTGATCACCCCTGGCAACTACTGATCTCTTTTTCATTTCTACATTTTTCCTTTTAAGAATGTCATGTAAGTAGAATTATACCTTATGTATGGGATCATTATGGATCATAACCATACTATCCAATGTGTTATACATCAAGCAGCCTTCTGAGATAGACTTTTTTCCACTCAGCATAACACTCTTGAGATCAGTGTAGCTTATTGCATGTCTCAGTAGTCTGTTCCTTTTAATCACTACAGACTTTTCCCAACTAAGGATGGTTTGACTTGTGCTTATTGACTTTATGGTGGTGAGAAAGCCATATGCATTCGGTTGAGAGCATACTT
>NW_011493506.1:8043-8884 GCF_000754665.1 Bison bison bison | reverse complement strand
TTTTTTAATAAATATCTCCAGCTTCATTACCTCATTTCTGTCTGAACTGTCTGAAAAAGACACCCTAGAGTTGTGTTTAATGAGTAAAAGGTATGTGGACAAAGAATCATATCTCAGTATGTATCTGAGTTCTATTACAAATTTCAAGTTTGATCGAATCATGCCATTAATTCATCCATGGGCAAAAGCTAAACTTTCTCAAAAAGATTGGAATCCCAGACTGGGAAGGAAATCTACATTCTAAATGAACTCCTTGCTTGGATACTCATTTCTCAGTCCCATGGCTTTTTTTAGAGAGCTTGTTACCCCCTTTATAGTTAATATGCTGATACAATTAATAATTGTATATGAACTTTTTTGGTTCAAATTACTCTGTTCAGTTCCCTGATAAGACCCTGCCTAATAAAATACTGGAAATATGTTATACAATGCCAGTCTAATAGGCATGCAATAAGTAGTATTTCTTTTGTACAACCAAGATTTAATCAACAAGAACATTCACAAAAAAATGTCTATATTGAGGTCAGAGTCCAAAGAGGAGGAAAATCATTAAGCATTTTAATAATCAGTTGCTGTTGTCATTGTTCAGTGGCTCAATCGTGTCCAACTCTGTGATCCTAAGGACTGCAGCAAGCCAGGCCTCCCTATCCTTTACTATCTCCCAGACTTCGCTCAAACTCATGCCTATTGAGTCAGTGATGCCACCTAACCATCTCATCCTGTCATCCCCTTCTCCTCCTGCCCTCAATCTTTCCCAGAATCAGGGTCTGTTTTAATAAGTCAGCTCTTCACATCAGCTGGTCAAAGTATTAGAACTTCAGCTTCAGCATCAGTCCTTCCA
>NW_011493506.1:4180-4757 GCF_000754665.1 Bison bison bison | reverse complement strand
GAGAAAACAGACATAGGGAATTGTACTTTTGTAAATCATGGGACCCCAAGAAATATCTAAATATAATTTTAGTTAACTGCTTTAAAGTACTTGAAATTGTTATCAATTCACCAACTAGACATAGAGTGAGGACACAACTGGCACTCTTTGACTTGAAAATTAGGATGAAGTGTGAGGCTTCCACGGCTGCCCCATGGGTCACTTATAGTTACCCTAAATCCCATCTTTATTCTACCAAGCAAAAATTTTGGCCTCTGCTTTTAACTTATACCATTTATACATATAGCCAATAAGTCCTCTGAATAATCAACCATATCAGTTTAAAGCAAAGTCTATTTCAACTTACTTGTAATAGTAATACACACATTATTCAAATAAACTTTAAGGTAGCATATAAAACTAAGTTTTATAGGACATTAATAATGGCATTATTAATGTTCACTTTTTTCCTGGATCTCAGATTCTCTTATTCTCTTTAGGTATTCTTAAAGCAAAAAGGCAGTGAATAGTAAAATGATTTCTCCCAGTTACACATGGCCAAGTTGAATAATGAGTTATGTGGAAAGGAAATATCTTC
>NW_011493506.1:3605-4080 GCF_000754665.1 Bison bison bison | reverse complement strand
TCAATGGAACATCAATATAATGGAAAAATTGGGCCATTAGATATAAAAATTTTGGAGGATAACCTAAAAGTTTATGTATAAAATACCATGGATCAAAAAATCACAAGTCTATTTTTACAAATTATGTAAAAACAGGTAAAAATTTAGTGAATATACTTATTGAATTAACATTTAAAGATTATAAGTTTTATATACATCTTTTAAAAATAAGGTTCAAATTCAAAAATTTAACTTATAAAATTGTATATACTTTTTTTAATCTATGTTAAAACATATGTATAGAAGATTTATAAGAAAAACAATTTAATGCATTGAGGACATTTCCTCCTGAATGTGAGATTATGGTTGATATTTTATTTCTCATGTTTTTCAGTATTTTCTAAATTTCTACAGCTTACATTACTAATTATATCATGAGAAAATAAATATAATTTTCATGTTTTGTCTTAGAGTTGTGATGTTGAAACTATGTTGT
>NW_011493506.1:3284-3505 GCF_000754665.1 Bison bison bison | reverse complement strand
TATAATTTCCTGAGGGTCTGTATCAAAGGTTGGATTTCATGATCAAAATCACATAGAAAATTCCAAACATGACCCACCTGTTCTCATTATTTCACTTATTGCTTCAGTTTCTTGAAAACCTTAAAGTAATTAGAACTATGTTTAAAATAATTCTATCTTATCAATGTCTTTGATATCCTCTATTAACTGACAGACTCAAACACATGATCATTTTCTTCTTA
>NW_011493506.1:0-423 GCF_000754665.1 Bison bison bison | reverse complement strand
AGGAGGACAAATATTTCTGCAAAAGATCCCAGGGTATATAAAAGTAATCCATAAAATATTAGGAAGTAAATCTTTAATGATTTTCATTGTAAAAATCCCTTAGAAGAAAACAGAATTGTAAAAACTCGAGAAAAACAACAACAACAAAAAATAGCAATTCTAATTCACTTACCATGGTTGACTCTGTAGTTAAGGAGAATGCCCAAGGCATTTAGTAATAAGAAATAACCATTACTTGTAATGTCAAATCATACATATTTCTCAAGTCCCCACTGCCTGGACAATTCTAGAGGAAGCAGAGATGTAAAGATGACACAAATTTATTTAAATGGATTCAGCATCCTCCAATGCCTTGGAAAACCAAGTCAAAATAAAAGAAAATGCTCTGTTGAAACCCAAAGTCTTAGGTACTAAGGGGAATCT
>NW_011493505.1:9686-10016 GCF_000754665.1 Bison bison bison | reverse complement strand
ATCTCTAATTTTCTTAGAGATCTCTAGTCTTTCCCATTCTATTGTTTTCCTCTATTTCATTGCACTGATTACTGAGGAAGGCTTTCTTATCTCTCCTTGCTATTCTTAGGAACTCTGCATTGGAGGTTAATTACTTTACAATATTGTAGTGGTTTTTGCCAAAAATCGACATGAATCAGCCACGGGCATACATGTATTCCCCATCCAGAACCCTCCTCTCACCTCCCTCCCCATCCCATCTCCCAGAGTCATCCCAGTGCACCAGCCCTGAGCACCTTGCCTCATACATCGAACCTGGACTGGTGATCCGCTTCACATATGATAATACAC
>NW_011493505.1:4711-5194 GCF_000754665.1 Bison bison bison | reverse complement strand
CCCCGAACTGGCTCAGTGATAACGAATCCGCCTGCCAACGCAAGAGACATGGGTTCAGTCCCTGGGTCAAGAAGATCCCCTCGAGAAGGGAATGGCAACCCACTCCAGTATCCTTGCCTAGAGAATCCCATGGACAGAGGAGCCTAGCAAGCTACACACCATCCATGGGTTCACAAAGAGTTGGACATGACTGAATCGCCTTAGCACGCACACACGCAGCTTCACGTGGATAGTACATGTGATATTCACACTGGATATCTCAAACAGGATATACTTCATCTTTTAAAAGGCCATCTAGCATTTTTTAAAATTTTTATTTTATTTTTAAACTTTACATAATTGTATTAGTTTTGCCAAATATCAAAATGAATCCACCACAGGTATACATGTGCTCCCCATCCTGAACCTTCCTCCCTCCTCCCTCCCCATACCATCCCTCTGGGTCGTCCCCGTGCACTAGCCCCAAGCATCCAGTATCGTGCA
>NW_011493505.1:0-441 GCF_000754665.1 Bison bison bison | reverse complement strand
TAGAGCACAAAGTAACTCTAGTCCTAAGTATAGGACTAAAGCCGGAAGTGTACAACAAGAGGAGCACTGCAATGAGAAGGGCGCCCACTGGCAGGAGAGAAAGACCCACAGTAACAGATACCCAGCACAGGCAAAAATTCAAACATAACTCTAAATACGGGTGTCATTTAAAATCCTTTTTAAAAAAAATAAATAATTTTTAAAATGGAGTGTCATTTAATATCCTTTTTTTTATAATCTGTTTCCAGAACTGATATTTTTAAAAATTTTTTAATATAAATTCATTTATTTTAATTGGAGGCTAATTACTTTACAATATTGTATTGGTTTTGCCATACATCAACATTAATCCGCCATGGGTGTACACGTGTTCCCCATCTTGAGCCCCCCTCCCACCTCCCTACCCATACCATCCCTCTGGTCATCCCAGTGCACCAGACC
>NW_011493504.1:4398-5702 GCF_000754665.1 Bison bison bison | reverse complement strand
CTTATTTGCCTGTTGAATAGATGGATTACTGAATTAATTAATGGAAAGTAAATTGTTTAAATGTAAAGTATTGGTTATTTGGAATAAAGTCTCACTATTGTTGTTCAGTTGCTCAGTCTTGTCCAACTCTTTGCGACTCCATGGACTGCAGCACACCAGGCTTCCCTGTCCTTCACTATGTCCCGGAGTTTGCTCAAACTCATGTCCATTGATGCATCTAAAGGGTATAAAGGGAATATTCCCACAACTGTAGAGAATGGAGGTCGACTCTACTATTGGGTACTTTCTTCCTTCCTCATTCTCCCCAGATTAGGAAATGTGTGAATGTGTAAAAGTTAACAAGGGCAGTAGTGCTCAGAGCTAGGTCATGAGACTTCCAAGATCTATGGACAACCCCAGAATCCTAGGGGAGCAGAGTTTTGAAGTGTTTGCATCATCTTCATACCACCTAAATCTAGGCCAGGGATCAGCAAACTTGTTCATAAAGGCTGGATAGTAAATATTCTGGGCTTTGTGGGCCATGCAGTCTTTGTGTCAAAACTACTCAACTCAGCCATAAACAGTCGGTAAGCAATCGGAGGTGATTGTGCTCCAGAAAAGCTTAATGTTGTTGACTCTGACATTTGACTTTCATATCATTTTCCTGGATCACAAAATATTAGTGTTTTTGATTTTTTTTAACCATCTCAAAATGTAAAGACCATCTGTAGCTTCTAGGATACAGAGAACTTGGCCTCTGGTGGTCCTCTGGTCATCCTCTGGTCATGGTATTGCAGAGTCTAGGGTAATGGGTTAGAAAGCAGTTTGTTGTGAAGCATGTTAAATTCCTTAAGCCAGTGTACATCTTAGAGCAACAAATAATGCCATGTGATTGAAGGTTGAAATATTAAGAGACTTAATTGTCACAGTCAGCTTGTTAGCAAATGAAGAAAAATCAGCAAATAGGATCTTTACTGAAGTGTTTTAAGACTATACTAATGCTGTGTTGTGTGATTTTGAGATTTTTATTTTAAAGTCAGAGAAGGTATGGATATCTTGAATGCAGGCCGTTAAGACGTCTGCCAAGGCCATGAATTTAAAGTCCTAGGAATTTTTCATTGTCCTTGGCTGCTGAATTGTAACAGCAAAGTTATTCATTAAGTTCACATTTTAAAAAATGTCAACAATGCTTCTTTATAGTTTATCTGCATTTGATACACTTCCAGAAAGATGATCCTTAATTTGGCTAACGAGTACATCCATTGTTATTTTAATGACAAGTAATTTACAGAAAGAATAGCTCTTCAGCAAGTATCCTTAAATCT
>NW_011493504.1:0-447 GCF_000754665.1 Bison bison bison | reverse complement strand
ACATGTTAGCAGAAAGAGAAATTTTTTGCATGGTCCACATGACTCCTTTAGCTCTCAAGAGGGCCTTGTGCCTCCAAGTTGATTGTTGTTTTCTTCTTATTTCTGCTTGAATGCATGTACATTATTTTCTGCAGAGAAATACCACCTACAAGGGAGTATTTCTTCTCTCCTCACCAGGTTTTGGTATCCCCAGAGTCCCCTTAGTCCTGTTTGTTTTAGGTATTTCAGGACTTACCGTAGGATTATGTGTGGTGAGTTTTTAAGCCCTCTTTTTAAAGTCATCAACTGCTCCTAATCTTAGCAAAATGTCAGGTTAAACTTTTGACAGGTTTGGGAACTTGACATTTTGTAGCCCACTTGGAGTTATAGGCTGCTTCCATTCTGAGCACCTTGTTCCAATTTACATCAGAGGGAATTATGTGCAGGTCAGGGCTGAGAGTAGGTTAT
>NW_011493503.1:95969-96332 GCF_000754665.1 Bison bison bison | reverse complement strand
AAGCCAGCTGTGAGGGGTGGAGTGGGCACCACGCGGGGCCTCTCCTGCTGTCCCAGCTGCCCTGCAGTTCCAAGCTTTGGCCTGAAAGTGTTATAGAGAAGGACCCTTTGTATCCTACCTATTATGAGTTAACCACTAAAGGAATGTTGCCTATAAGCTTGTACATAAAGTCCCATCTCTGGGAGCCCTGCATCCCAGGTAATGAGCACCAAGCCAAAATAATAACTTTGTTTAGCTTGCAGGAAAGTTCCTGACCAGACTCACCTGTGAATCACAGCAGGGAGGCAGACATTAACACATCCCCTCTGGAGCCTGATCAGAATGAGGAAATAGTTGACCTTCCTCCCCCACCACCTTTGAGAA
>NW_011493503.1:91908-92507 GCF_000754665.1 Bison bison bison | reverse complement strand
ATAGATGGTGTCCTTGGGCTCGTGGCGCAGCTCAGGCCGGGGCCCTCACTCCATGCCCAGGCTCTCTCCTGAGGCCTGGATTCCTGTCCTCAGGAAGCCCTGGGCTTAGAGGGGCATCAGACAAGACATAAGTGCCCCACCATATGGCACGTGCTCACCGAGAAAAAGCACACAGGACCAGAAGAAAGACAAGGAGTTACAACACAGCCCTTCCTCCCCCAGGTCAGAGGAGAGCACCGGGACCCACACCAGGCTTCTCAGGGCCTGTGAGCCCCGGGAGGCATGGCTGAGGGTCTGGGGGTCAGACAGAGCCTTTATCAGAAGGGCTGAGGGGGCAGGAGCTCGGCCGGCTCATCTCCTGTGGCCCAGCTCTGTCTTCTGCAGGCTCACTTTCTACTCCTTGCGGTGACTAAGAATTTATAGCTTCCCAAGGAGGTCCCTTTCATATTTTAACAAGTGTAGTAAAGGGTCCTTCCTGTCATTGTATATTTTGTTTGCCACCAGAGCTTTGAACAAGCAGTGACACACTCCGTCAAGCCCTCATGTAATTGTAGACACTTCCAAGAAGGGTTCATGATAAAAGTTAAAAAAAAAAAAAA
>NW_011493503.1:60999-91808 GCF_000754665.1 Bison bison bison | reverse complement strand
CCATCCCTCTGGGTCATCCCAGTGCACCAGCCCCAAGCTTCCTGTATCCTGCATCGAACCTGGACTGGCGATTCATTTCTTATATGAAATTATGCATGTTTTAATGCCATTTTCCCAAATCATACCCCCCCTCTCTCTCCCACAGAGTCCAAAAGACTGTTCTATACATCTGTGTCTCTTTTGCTGTCTCGCATACAGGGTTGTCATTACCAACTTTCTAAATTCCATATGTATGCGTTAGTATACTGTATTGGTGTTTTTCTTTCTGGCTTACTTCACTCTGTATAATAGGCTCCAGTTTCATCCACCTCATTAGAACTGATTCAAATGTATTCTTTTTAATGGCTGAGTAATACTCCATTGTGTATATGTACCACAGCTTTCTTATCCATTCATCTGCTGATGGGCATCTAGGTTGCTTCCATGTCCTGGCTATTATAAACAGTGCTGCGATGAACATTGGGGTACACGTGTCTCTTTCTAATTCTGGTTTCCTTGGTGTGTATGCCCAGCAGTGGGATTGCTGGGTCATATGGCAGTTCTATTTCCAGTTTTTTAAGGAATCTCCACACTGTTCTCCATAGTGGCTGTACTAGTTTGCATTCCCACCAACAGTGTAAGAGGGTTCCCTTTTTTGCCTTTATTTCTGAAGGTCTTTGCTGGTGGGCCCCATTTGTCTGAGGAGATCAATATATGAACATGAAACAGCATCATTTCCAGTCTGATGAAAGTTGCCATTTTCTGCTTCTCTGCAAGGGAAACACCACCTCGGCTCACCCCGCAGCTATTTCACAGTGTCAGGAATGGAGGCCAAAAAAGCCCCTGTGCTGTACTCATAAGTGTAACTGGATCCCTTAGAAACCAGCCTAGCTAATCTCCACCCTCAGGAGCTTTAACACCTTGCTACTCAAATGCAGCCAGGGATCTGTAGGAATCGACGTTTCCTGGGAGCTTGTGAGAAATGCAGAGCCCCAGGCCTATCCAAGGCCGTAAGTATCCTTTACAACACTGAGAGGAGGGAAGCCTGCAGACCCTGAGGCAAAGCTCAGTGCTTCATCTTTCTCAGCAATTGTGAGAGCGCATATCATCCTTCCACCATTTTCTTTTTTTTTAACTGATGCATAGTTGACATATCCCTTCATATTCATTTTGGATGTGCAACATAATGACTCAATATCTGTATGTATTGTGAAATCATCACCATGATGAGTCCATCGCACGTCCATCATCTCACATTGTTACATCTTTTGTGTGTGTGTGATGAGGACTTTTTAGATCCACTCTTTTAGCAACTTTCAAATATACAAAATAATTTTAAAATAGTATTATTAGCTGTAGTTGCCATGCTACACATGATGATCCCATGCGTTACTTTCCTATAATTGGAAATTTGTACTTTTTGACCACCTTCACCTACTTCACACACCCCCACAGCCCACCTTCTACAACCACCAATCTGTGCCCTGGATTGAGGAACTTGGTGCTTTGCTTTTTATTTTATTTATTTATTTTTTTAAGATGGCACATGTAAGTGAGCGCACCCTTTTTCTGTGCACCTGTAGGACTAGTGCAGGTCTTAGTAGGTCCTGGATCTGTTACTCTCTCAACATTCCATGTGGAATCTTGGGCTGCTGTGTGAGAATGATCATTCAGTGGATGGTAAACTCGGTAAGATGGGAATGTGATCTCCTCCCACCACCTGTCGTGGGGCAGATTCTCCCAGCCCTGGTGTGTGGCTCTGGGGCACTTCCACTCCACATCAGTAAAGTGTGTGATCATTCAGTAATGACTCTGTTTCCAACAATCGTGATAATGGACATCACCTTTGATAAATGCTTCATTAATTAGAGCAACTGCTGTTTGGAAACACAAGTCCAGGCTTGAATTTCTCCCTTTGAAATATCAAACATCCAGCAGGAAAACAACTCCCTAGGAGACTTTCCCCCAGATTTTAGTCACAGAGTCAGCAAACCATGAAAACTTCACATGTTCTATAGACCTTTACAGAAGGTTGCTTTTACATTAATTAAACCACAGGAGTGGGTTTGAACCTGCCCTAATACTAAGTGATGCAGAACTGACTTCTGTAACTCAGGGAACATTAATTGTGCTCTTGGAATCTATGGATAGATAGGAATGAGAACTCACTCATATAAAAAGCCACAAGCAAAGATATTAACACTTTCTCAAATTTTAATTGCAGGTATGGATCACTGCAGATGGTGACTGAAGCCATGAAATTAAAAGACGCTTACTCCTTGGAAGGAAAGTTATGACTAACCTAGATAGCATATTCAAACGCAGAGACATTACTTTGCCAACAAAGGTTCGTCTAGCCGAGGCTATGGTTTTTCCTGTGATCATGTATGGATGTGAGAGTTGGACTGTGAAGAAGGCTGAGCACCAAAGAATTGATGCTTTTGAACTGTGGTGTTGGAGAAGACTCTTGAGAGTCCCTTGGACTGCAAGGAAATCCAACCACTCCATCCTAAAGGAAATCAGTCCTGAATATTCATTGGAAGACCTGAGGCTGAAACTCCAATACTTTAGCCACCTGATGCAAAGAACTGACTCATTTGAAAAGACCCTGATGCTGGGAAAGATTGAAGGTGGGAGGAGAAGGGGACGACAGAGGATGAGATGGTTGGATGGCATCATCAACTCAATGGACATGAGTTTGAGTAAACTCTGGGAGTTGGTGATGGACAGGGAAGCTTGGCATGCTACAGTCCATGGGGTTGCAAAGAGTCAGACACAACTGAGCAACTAAACTGAAATGAACTGACATGTTACTTGGTTTCTTGACTATATCTTTGTTGAGAACCTGTTCATGATTTGCTTTTTTTTTTTTTCATTCACTTCCATGAATTAATTGGGCAATATTCTGACATTCTACAATGAATTAGACTTAAATCACATTAATATTTCCAGCTCTGCCATTTAATACCTGTAATCTGTGGCAATCATTAATGGCTCTTTGTTTCAAGTTCTCCCAAGTACAAATGTGAGACAATAACATCACACGTCTCTGTTGTTCCAATGGCCATTGACATAACATCTGTAAATATCTGGGGGGAAAGATCTGTAAAATATGTGCTGCTTATTGTTTGGCATAGAAGCAACCCTATACATGGATTGTCTATTAATCTACCTTCTAATGTTTTTGCAAACTATACTCTATGTTTGGTCTTCACTTGTTATTCTCACACTTACACTAAGCTTAATAAACTCTGAAGTCATCCAATGTTTTTTCTGCTTTAAAAATGCAGAATAAAACCCTTTTCGCTACCACCTCTTCCTCTCTCTTTATAATTTGTCATTATTTTCAGTAAGTCAGTTCCGTCTTTTCAACCACCCACATTTCTACTGTTCTTCCATGTGGTCTGTATTTATGCATACTTAGTCACAAGTTTGTTCTCGTTCATGGATTTTGTCTTCCTTGTGTTAAATGTTAATTGCTCAGTCATATCTGACTCTTTGTGACCCTGTGGACTGTAGCTTGCCAGGCTCTTCTGTCTATGGAATTCTCCAGGCAAGGATACTGGAGTGGGTTGCCCTTTCTTTCTCCAGGGGATCTTCCCAACCCAGGGATTGAACCTGGGTTCTTGCTTTATAAGCAGATTCTTTGCCTTCTGAGCCACCAGGGAAGCCCTTGTTTACCCTGTACTCAGTCCTAATTGAAACGTTTCTTCACAAGTTCTAGTTGTCCATTTTAATCTTTATAGTCCCATGGCTTTAATGTTAACCTTTATTTCTTTCAAATATTAAATGCATTTTAATTACTTTAAAATACTGAATATTTTATATTTTAATATTTTATTTAATATTTTTATTTAAATATTAAATATTTAAATCCAATATCTGAAGTTGAGTATCCTTCCTTTTTTTTTCTTCCTCTATTTTTCTGGAAATTTACATGCACAAGGACTTTATCTATGGAAGTTCTTTCTTGTTTGACTGGTTGATAATTCATTTCTCTGGCCAATATTTATGTTTTTTCAGTCCCACAAATCTTATTCTAAACTAAGAACACCTTAAATTCATTTCAAATGAATTTGACAGTTCATGGAAGCACTGTAAATCTAAACCCCAAATGAAAAATGAATTGACTTTTTTTTTATTTTCAAAAAAGGTTATTTTTAGTTTGTCCATTAGTCAAAGCCTGATGAAAGTGAAAGTGGAGAGTGAAAAAGTTGGCTTAAAGCTCAACATTCAGAAAACAAAGATCATGGCATCTGGTCCCATCACTTCATGGGAAATAGATGGGGAAACAGTGGAAACAGTGTCAGACTTTATTTTGGGGGGCTCCAAAATCACTGCAGATGGTAACTGCAGCCATGAAATTAAAAGACGCTTACTCCTTGGAAGGAAAGTTATGACTAACCTAGATAGCATATTCCAAAGCAGAGACATTACTTGGCCAACAAAGGTTCATCTAGTCAAGGCTATGGTTTTTCCAGTGGTCATGTATGCATGTAAGAGTTGGACTGTGAAGAAGGCTGAGCACCAAAGAACTGATGCTTTTGAACTGTGGTGTTGGAGAAGACTCTTGAGAGTCCCTTGGACTGCAAGGAGGTCCAACCAGTCCATTCTGAGGGAGATCAGCCCTGGGATTTCTTTGGAAGGAATGATGCTAAAGCTGAAACTCCAGTACTTTGGCCACCTCATGCGAAGAGTTGACTCATTGGAAAAGACTCTGATGCTGGGAGGGATTGGGGGCAGGAGGAGAAGGGGACAACAGAGGATGAGATGGCTGGATGATATCACTGACTCGATGGACGTCAGTCTGGGTGAACTCCGGGAGTTGGTGATGGACAGGGAGGCCTGAAGTGCTTCGATTCATGGGGTCGTGAAGAGTCGGACACGACTGAGTGACTGGACTGAACTGAACTGAACTGAAGTAAATTACTTTGATTTTTTTGTTGCTGCTGTTATTGTTGACTCTGTATCTCTGTAGAGGTTATAGACCTACAACAATCTTAATTTCATTGCTTTGAGTGAACCTTACAACTGGCTTCTCATATTCCATCAGATGATTATACTTAAAGTCTAGATTTTAAGGTGAACTGTTGGCCTCAACATATATAAAACACAAGTCTACACGATTGGAAGAGGTGGTGCTGAATTTAACTATCTCTCATCACTATGAGATTTGAATTGTAGTATCTTTGCCTCTAAACAGGTAAAATAATTTCAGTTCCCTGGGGTTTCCATTAAAAATAAGTATTTTTTACTCTTAATACTCTGTAAAATAAAGTGAGATAAGGTAAAGGACTGTGTGCTTTGCAAATTGCTATTCAAATGTGAAGTATTATTATATGATATATAATAAATTCTGTTATTATATGATATTATTATAACTGTTTTATGCAATATGGGTTGATCTAATAGTTTTAGACATGTGTATTATCAAGAAAGCTGAGCACCAAAGAATTGATGCTTTTGAACTGTGATGTTGGAGAAGACTCTTGAGAGTCCCTTAGACTGCAAGGAGATCCAACCAGTCCATCCTAAAAGAAATCAGTCCTGAAAAGTCATTGGAAGGACTGATGCTGAAGCTGAAACTCCAATACTTTGGCCACCTGATGCGAAGAACTGATTCATTTGAAAAGACCCCGATGCTGGGAAAGATTGAACATGGGAGTAGAAGAGGCAACAGAGGATGAGATGGTTGGGTGGCATCACCGACTTGATGGACATGAGTTTGAATAAGCTCCGGGAGTTGGTGACGGACAACGAAGCCTGGCGTGCTTCAGTCCATGGGGTCACAAAGACTCAGACATGACTGAGAGACTGAACTGAACTAATTATCAAGTCACGTTTTATCTCTTTGTGTGTGTGTGTGTTAGTTGCTCAGCCATGTCCGACTTCTTTGTGATCCCATGGACTGTACCTCACCAGGGTCCTCTGTCCGTGAAATTCCCCAGGCAAAAACATTGGATTGGATTGCCATTTCCTTATCCGGAGTTCCTGTAGGAGAAATTAGAATTGGACACCTCAAGTCCAAGGGAGCTATGCATATCTATGTATATTTCTTTACATAAACTTTTAGGTAACACTCGACCAATTAATCTTGTTCCCCTCCCCCCAAAAAAAAGTCCCAAGGAGGGGAAAAAAAAAAGCCGGAGATAAATCACAGGAGAAAAGTGTGATTTGCTGAGGACCATGTCTCTTGTGCTTCAGGCTAAAGAGAGTGTGACATGAATCAGTCATGGGTGTACATGTATCCCCCCCATCCTGAAACCCCCTCCCACCGCCCTCCATCTCCCACTCCTCTGGGTTGTCCTAGAGCACTGGCTTTGAGTGCCCTGCTTCATATATTGAACTCACACTGGTCATCAGTTTCACTGATGGTAATGTACAGGTTTCAATGCTATTCTTTCAAAGCATCCCACTTTCGCCTTCTCCCACAGAGTGCGGAAGTCTGTTCTTTACATCTGTGTCTTTTGCTATATTGTATATAGGGCTATTACCATCTTTCTAAACTCCATAAAAATGTGTCAATATACTGTATTGGTGTTTTCCTTTCTGACTTACTTCACTCTGTATAATATACTCAGTTTCATCCACATCATTAGAACTGACTCAAATGTGTTCCTTTTTTATAGCTGAGTAATATTCCATTGTGTATATGTACCACTTTTCTTATCCATTCGTAGGCGGATGGACAGCTAGGCTGCTTCTATTTCTTAGCTATAGGAAATAGTGCTACCGTGAACACTGGGACACACGTCTGTTTCGGTTCTGGTTTCCCTCCATGTGTGTGTCCAACACTGGGATTGCTCGGGTGTGTGAAAGTTCTATTTCCAGATTTTTAAGGAATCTCCACACTGTTCTCCATAGTGGCTTACTAGTTTGCATTTCCCCCAGTCTAAGAGGGTTTACTTTTCTTTGCACCGTCTCCAGCATTTCTTCTTTGCAGACTTGTTGACGGCAGCCATTCTGACTGGCAGAGGTGGTACTCATTGTGGTTTTAATTTGCATTTCTCTGATAATGAGCAATGTTGAGCATTTTTTCTTGTGTTTGTTAGCCATCTGTATGTCTTCTTTGAAGAAATGTCTGTTTAGTTCTTTGGCCCATTTTTTTTTTTGATGGGATCATTTATTTTTCAGTTATTGAGCTGCTTGTATGTTTTGGAGATTAATTCTTCATCAGCTGTTTTGTAAGCTCTTATGTTCTCCCATTCTGAAGGCCGCTTATCACCTTGCTTATAGTTTTCTTCATTGTGCAAAAGCGTTTGAGTTTAATCAGGTCCTATTTCTATTTTTTCTTGTATTTCTATTATTTGAGACCTGGGTCATAGAGGATCTTGCTGTGACATACGTCAGAGGGTGTTCTGACTATGTTTTCTGCTAAGAGTTTTATAATTTCTGGTCTTATGTTTAGATCTTTAATCCATTTTGAATTTCTGTTTGTGTATGGTTAGAAAGTGTCCTAGTTCCATTCTTTTACAGGTGGCTGACCAGTTTTCCAAGCACCACTTGTTAAAGAGATTGCTATTTTCCATTGTATATTTTGCCTCCTTGTCAAAGATAAGGTGTCTATAGGTACATGGGTTTATCTCTGGGCTTTTTATTTTGTTCCATTGATCTATATTTCTGTCTTTGTGCAATTACCATACTGTCTTGATGACTGTAGCTTTGTGGTATAGTCTGAAGTCAGGCAGGTTGATTCCTCCAGTTCCATTTTTCTTTCTTAAGATTACTTGGCTATTGGAGGCTTTTTGGTGTGTTTCCATACAAAGTGTGAAATTATTTGTTCTAGTTCTGTGAAAAATACCATTGGTAGCTTGATTGTGATTGCATTTAATCTATAGGTTGTTTTGTGTATTATACCAATTTTCGCTATATTGATCATTCCGATCAATGAACATGGTATGTTTCTCCATCTATTTGTGTCAATTTTTGTTTTATCAGTGCTTTATAGTTTTCTGTAGGTCTTTTGTTTCTACAGGTAAATTTATTCCTAAGTATTTCATTCTTCTTGTTGCAATGGTGAATGGGATTGTTTCATTAATTTCTCTTTGCTTTCTCATTTTCAGTGTATAGGAATACAAAGGATTTCTGTGTGTTAACTTTATATCTGGCAACTTTACTACATTCATTGATTAGCTCTAGTAATTTTCTGGAAGTCTCTTGTGGGTTTTCTACATAGAGGATCTCATCATCTCTAAACAGGGAGAGTTTTACTTCTTCTTTTCCAAACTGGATTCATTTTATTTCTTTTTCTACTCTGATTCCTGTGGCTAAGACTTCCAAAACTATGTTGAATAGTAGTGTTGAGAGTGGGCACCTTTGTCTTACTCCTGACTTTAGAGGAAATGCTTTAAGTTTTTTGCCATTGAGGATAATGTTTGCTGTGGGTTTGTTATAGATGGCTTTTATGTTGAAGTATGTTCCTTTCATGCCTGTTTGCATCTACTGAGATAATCATATTGTTTTTATCTTTCAATTTAATCTAGTGTATTAAGTTAATATGGTGTATCATATTGATTGGGGAATATTGAAGAATCCTTGCATCCTTGGAATAAAACCCACTTGGTCATGATGTATGATCTTTTCAATATGTAGTTGGATACTGTTTTCTAGAATTTTGTTGAGGATAATTGCATCTATGTTCATCACTGATATTGGCCTGTCGTTTTCTTTCTTGTGGCATCTTCATCTGGTTTTGGCTAAGGTGATAGTAACCTCATAGAATTAGTTTGGGAGTTTACCTTTCTCTGCAATTTTCTTGAAGAGTTTGAGTAGGATAGGTGTTGGCTCGTTTCTAAATTTTTCACAGAATTTACCTATTAAGGTATCTGGTCCGGGGCTTTTGTTTGCTGAAAGATTTTTTTATTACATTTTTGATTTCCATGCTTGTGCTGGGTCTGTTAAGCTTTTCTATTTTTTCCTGGTTCAGTTTTGGAACATTATGCTTTTCTAAGAATTTGTCCATTTTTTCCAAGTTGTTTATTGGTATACATTTGCTGATAGTAGTGTCTAATGATCCTTTGTATTTCTGTGTTGTTTGTTGTGATTGCTCCATTTTCATTTCTAGTTTTATTGATTTGGTTCTTCCCTAACCACCTGATGCGAAGAACTGACTCATTAGAAAAGACCCTGATGCTGGGGAAGATTGATGGCAGGAGGAGAAGGGGACGACAGAGGATGAATTGGTTGGATGGCATCACCAACTCTATGGACATGAGTTTGAGCAAGCTCTGGGAGTTGGTGATGGACAGAGAAGCCTGGTGTGCCTGCAGTCCATGGGATGGCAAAGGGTCGGATATGACTGAGTCACTGAACTGAGCCCCAGTGTTCGTTGCAGCACTATTTACAATAGCTAGAACATGGAAGCACCTAGATGTCCATCGACAGATGAACAGAAGCTGCGGCACATATACAGAATGCAATATTACTCAGCCAAAAAAGGAACGCATTTTAGTCAGTTCTAATGAGGTGAACGAACCTAGAGCCTATTACACAAAGTAAAGTAAGTCAGAAAGATAAAGATAAATCATCATATACTAATGCATATATACAGAATCTAGAAAGATGGTACCAAAGAATTTATTTTCAGGGCAGCAATGGAGAAACAGATAGAGAACAGACTTATGGACATGGGGAGAGGGGAGGAGAGGGTGAGAGTAAGTAAGTATGGAGAGAGTAGGATGGAAACTTACATTACCATGTGTAAAATAGATGGCCAATGGGAATTTGCTGTATGTCTCAGGAAACTCAAACAGGGGCTTGGTATCAACCTAGAGGGGTGGGATAAGGAGGGAGATAGGAGGGAGGTTCAAGAGGGAGGGGATATATGTGTACCTATGGCTGATTAATATTGAGGTTTGACATAAAACAACAGAAGTGTGTAAAGCAATTATCCTTCAATTATAAATAATTGAATTTTTTAAATATTAGAGAAATGGAAACCAAAATGTCAGAAGAGCCATTGTTTAAAACTCCACAGACAGTATGTTGTTAAGAGGGTGTGAGCAAAAGGGAACTCTCCCCCACTGCAGCTGAGGATGTAAATTGGTAACAATCACAATAGATGACATTGTGGAGGTTCCTTAAACAATGAAAATGAGAGTGAGATGGGAAGAGTTCCTAATGCCATACACCAAAAGAAACTACAAGCAATGTAAGCCCCCAGAACCCCTGATACAGGCAGGCCCTCCTTGAGGAAATCCAAGTCCACCGCACAGAAACGAAGTGGAGCCTCTAGGCTGCAAGAGCTTTCAAAAGACCCTGGGCTCCATGTGTCTCTTGGGCTGGGGTTTTCGCCACTGGCCACTGGTCATCTTACTATGACCACTATATGGATGATCACATCCTTCTCAGTGTGGTTTTGCAGAAGCTAGGATGTGTCCCTGGAATCAAAGGTAAAGGGAAAAAGTGAAGAGACACAAGCCTTGGATGTTTCTCCTAGCCCATTCCACTCCAATTGACAATTATCGCACACAGAATTTTCCCTGAGGCTCTGCTTGCCCAAGGAACAAGTCAGGTATGAAGAAACGCTTCCATCTTGTGACCACATCCTGTAACAACAAATGTGAAACCAGCTCCTATGTGCTCTTAGCGTTCAAAGGGCCTTTGCTGTGTTCAGTCGCTCGTCCTGTCTTGAGATCCCATGAACTGCAGCATTCCAGGCTGCCCTTTCCTTCATCATCTCAGTAATGTTTCCAGAAAAGAAAATGGGATCAGAATGGGAAAATGCATTTCCATACAGTTGGGATGGCTGGTGACGTTTGAAGTGGGCCTGTGGATAGGATTATAAGGTGGAATCATAAAATTTCCTTGTTTGAGGGTTATGTGCTGGTTCCCGGGAACAGTGTCCCTGTTTGGGGTAAAACACACTGGAGTATTTTGAGTCAAGTATCAAATGCATGTTGGAAATTACTGAAAAGTGGATTATTTCTCAAAACAATCATGGCAATACCACATCAGAGAAGCAGGGAAGACATCAAGCCTCATTATAGAGGCCAGGCCTTACTGAGGTCCAATTCAACCAAAGTTGCTAAAGACCCTGTTAGGAGTCCACTGCTTATTAAGGAACATTGCGAAGATTATATTAGAAGCCATCATATCTTGGGTGCTGTGGATGATCTGGGATATGGTAGAAACAGTGGGATTTTATAATTAAAATTTTTCACATCACTTCACAAAAAAATTGAGAGAAAAAATTCACTAAATTTACAGAGTACAAAAACAAAGTACAAAAATCAGTTGCCTTTCCAAACACTAATAAACCATTGAGAAGAGAAATTAAGAAAACAATCCCATTTACAATTACATCAAAAAGAACAAAAATCCTAGGAATAAATTTAACCAAGGGTATGAAAAACCTGCACACTGAAATCTATAAGACATTGATAAACAAATTGAAGAAGACAAAAATAAATAATCTCCTGTGTTCATGGAACGGAAGAACTAATATTGCTAAAATGTCCATTCTACCAGTGTATATACATACCCTACCAAAATTCCAATGGCATTTTTCATGGAATTAAAATAAACCATCCTCACATCTGTGGAGAACAACAAAGGACCCTGAATAGCCAAAGGGATTTTGAGGAGGCGGGGCCGGGGGCGGGACAGGCTGGAGGCATCTCGTTCCCTAACTTCATGCTACATCTCAACACTGTGATCACCAAAACAGTGTTGAATAGGCACAAAAACAGACATGCAGACCAGAGAGCTCAGAAATAAACCTACGGACGTGTGGTCAGTTAATTCACAAGACAGGAACCAAGAACACACATCGAGGAAAGCACAGCCCCTCAATAAACGGAGCGGGAAACCGGACACTGCACGTCAAAGAGCAACGCGCCCTGCCGGTACCACGGACACAAGCTGGCTGAGACCCCAGAGTTGTCCGCATCAATTCCTTCCCCTCCTGGATCCTCTAAGGATAGACTCCCAGCAGCCAGGCAGGCACAGAAAGCCTCTCCCCACCTTTTCCTCCAACAGCACCACCTCCTGGCAGGTCCTGGGGAGACCCGGCTCCCATCAGCTACCACTCAGTCACTGCGGGCGTCAGGGAAGCACAGGCCACGCAAGCGCACAGTCCAGTCAGGCCCCACACCGTTAGCAGATCTGCTTCATACAGTACCCTTTGGAAAATCAAGCTGAAATGCAGTCAAGCATCCTGCTGTGTCTTTTGGTTGAAAGACGGTGTTATAATTCAGAACCATTGTTTTCCAGATCCCAAGGAGTAATGAGTAGGGTTGCAATAAAATACCATTTCTTTTATTCATAGCAGTATAGCTGAAGATCTTCCCAGCTTTGCAAAGTATACCCTAGGGGACTACAGGATGGAGCAGAGCTCTGATCACCCACACTCTATTTTTCACTACCAGTGTTGTCAAATATCAAACAAACATCAAACCAGGGCAGAACAGTCTCTTAAGGCAGCAGTTCCCATGGCTTCCCTGATGGCCCAGTGGTAAAGAATCTGCCTGCCAACGCAGGAGACACAGCTTCGATCCCTGATATGGGAAGATCCCATGTGCTGCAGAGCAGCTAAACCTGTGTTAACTATCAAGCCTGTGCTCTAGGCCTGGGAGCAGCAACTCCTGAGCCCGGGCGCTGCAGTGGAGATCGTGCTCCATGGCAAGAGAAGCCACGGCAGTGAGAGGTCTGCACACTGCAACCAGAGAGTAGCCCCTGCTTGCCACAACTAGAGAAAAGCCCGCACAGTGAAGACCCAACACAACCAAAACTGAATCAATAATTAATAATAATGATAAAAAGGTCACAGTTCCCAGCACCCAGAAAGGGAGATTCCCAACCAACACCCCATCAGTCAGAGATGAATCCAAAAGACCAAGCTTGAGTCCGAAAGCAAGAACGCCAACCAACGCCCCATCTGAGACGGGGTCACATGACCAACCAACGCCCCATCTGAGACGGGGTCACATGACCAACCAACACCCCAGCTGAGACGGGGTCACATGACCAACCAACGCCCCATCTGAGATGGGGTCACATGACCAACCAACGCCCCATCTGAGGTGGGGTCACATGACCAACCAACGCCCCATCTGAGACAGGGTCAGATGAACAAGCCTTAGTCCCAACCAGTGCTCTGCTGTGAGCATAGCTAACGTGGTAGGAAGAACATCTCGGTGTCATCACCCTCGAGCTCCGTTACCAGGGACATGGCAGCCAGCCAGAGCAGGCACTGATACACACACGCTACAGACAACAAACACCATGGTTCAGATAAGAGATCAGATGAGGTGTCGTCCGAATATTCCACTCCCACTCCCAGATGGAGGTGGCCAAACAGGTAGGCCCAGCTCCCGAAAGGGAACCCAGAGTGGCTCCTTTCTCATGGAATGAACTCAGATGGAGCAGGTAGAACTCCTGGCCGGCACAAACTGGAGTGACTCGCCCCCAAACGACTCTGAGTATGGACTGTGGCTCAGGATATTTATTGGCCTCAAACAGTCTCATGTCTGGAAGGCCAGTGCCTGTCAGGAAGAATCCCTTCAAGTTCCCTGGAACGAAATGAGTTCCAGTAGCTACTGCGGACTCAAGGAAGGGGCTTCCCTGTCTGGGGTCACCCACCATGGATACGGACTCCTAGTTGACTTGAAAAATTGCTGTTGATCCAAGTTTGTATGTCCAACACATAGTGAGGACAAAAAAGTTGAAACATCAGAGTTTGGAGCAGAGAAAAGTTATTGCAAGAGCAGAGCAGAAGAACAGGTGGCTCGTGCTCAAAAAACTGGAACTCCCAGATGGTTTAGGGGGAGGCATTTTTAAAGGCAAATTAAAGGGTGAGAGCTGCAGAGTATGTCACTTTCTTCTGGGGTAACACAGTGGTGCTCCAGGAATCTTGCATTCAGCAAGAATTTACCATCCTCCACCTGGGTAGGGGCCTTAGCTCCTGCAGAAGAACTCAAAGATACGTTAAGTCCATCTCTCAAGGAGGAATCAGGACCTGGCTTTATTGCTGCTCTATTGTTACTTGACTGCTCCTCTTTTACTTCTGTATTCCCTCCCTTCCCTAATCAGTAACTGCATCTGTCCTTTGGAATTCAGAGAAGGTCTAGGAGGTTGAAGCCTTTTTCCTACAGAAAAGAAACAGGGGACATGGAAAGGCTTTTGTAGCCAAGAGGGCCCCACAAGGTCCTGCTTGGTTTCATTATTTTTCATTATAACTTGGTGAATACAGTTATTGATAAGATGGCAATTGTTCCAAGATATATGTAGTTTGAATGCTGCTGCTGCTGCTAAGTCACTTCAGTCGTGTCCAACTCTGTGCAACCCCATAGATGGCAGCCCACTAGGCTCTTCTGTCCCTGGGACTCTCCAGGCAAGAATACTGGAGTGGGCTGCCATTTCCTTCTCCAATGCATGTAAGTGAAAAGTGAAAGTGAAGTCGCTCAGTCGTACCCAGCTCCCAGCAACCCCATGGACTGCCGCCTACCAGGCCTCTCCGTCCACGGGATTTTCCAGGCAAGAGTACTGGAGTGGGTTGCCATTGCCCTTATGATGATGTAAAAAAACATATATTAAGTTTTAGCCTTATTACCAACAAAACTGTTAGCTCTAAGCCATATGAGATCTAAACTATTTTCAGATATGATGGTTATCCAGGGGAGGATTCCTACTAAGAGAATTTGACTACAGAAAGAACTCTCAGTATTTCTACAAGAAAAACAGCCACTTTCAGCCTCTGGCTCATTAACAACATGAATCAGACAGTCTGACTTACCAATGTGATATTTTCAATGCCAGAACTGAATGTCACATACTTTCATGAGGGCACTAAAGTCATAGGGCACAAATAAATGTTCAAAAACTAGAAGAACAGAGACTTTAAAGTTTGAGGAGATGAGTTTCATAACCTAACAAATATGATCTTGTATTTGCACATCTCTGAAAATTCCAACTGAGCAAATTATGGATTGATAGAATCCGGTGGGGTCTTTTTAAAGAACATTTTGACTGTAATTTTCCATCAAAAGAAGATCCATGCCTAAAGTGTTGATGAATGCAGAGTCTACTTTTTGCTCCCCGTTAGCCAAACCCAACCTGAAAACAGAAGACTGGGAGCCTCCTGGGGCTCCAAGTGAGATTAAGTTGAGTGGAGAGTGGTCTGAGGAGCCAAGAGGAAGCCCCCAGCGCCGGTGCTGCGGGGCAGCTTTTGTTGTGCTGTATTTGGCTTACAGATGAGTCATGTTATAGCAGGAGTAAATGTCGATGAGGATGATGCAGTAGAGATAAAGACATGATACTGCAGAAAGAGATGACAAAGCCTTTATTTGGGGAGAAGTGATGGAGGAGGATTGTCTTTGGTGTGTGTGAAGACAGGTCCTCTCTCACAAGGCAAGGTCTTAGCATGAGGTCAGCACATCCTGCTGAGTGGGCAGGAGGAGAGAAAGAGGTGGCACCAGCCAGTGCTGGGGAAGAGGGTGCGAGGGGAAGGGTTTTGGTGTGACTGAAGAAAGGTTCCTAGCCATGGCCCAGAGATCCAGGCCAGGTGGACTGTGAAGGTTCACCAGAGCAGTTTCTAAGTAACTGCTGGGCACCAGACGCAGCAAGCTAAGGGCTGGGACATAGCCAGAGGCAGGGGCACTTAAAATGGAAATTGAGAAGGGAGTGCAGTTATCTTGTCCGTATTACAGGGACCAGGGAATAACCTTGACAGTGACTGACTGAAGTGTGTGGAGGGCAAGACCACAGGAGGTGAGGCCTGGGGGATGAGGGTCCGGTGAGATGGGTTAGCTATGTGTGTAGCAAAGTCACCAAGAATGGTACCTGGAGGAGTAAGCGGAGCAAGACAGAATCGAGATGCTCGCATCCTCTGCAACTGTGAGAGATTGCTGGGGATCTGTAACTGACAGTGCCTGTGAAGGGCTTCAGGAGCACCACTGAATAGCATGTCACCCCAGAGGGCTGGGTTTGCTGAAAAAGAAAATCAGCAGTCCTAAGGTAGTACAGGGGGCACCTCGTCCTCCACCAGTCTGGGGAGTTATTTTGTTGGGAGTGGACAGCAAATTATGCTTGGAGACTGAGATTGTCTTTGCCCATAGTTTATTTAACACAAAATTATAACAATTGCATAAGCCAGTAACATGCAGGATAATGTTTCCTTGTAATAAACCAATAAAGAAATAACATAATCCAAACAAATGATTAATTACACTGCTGTTCCGCAGAAGGGGAGATGACAGGAATAAAGTCCAAATTCAGTTGAAATTATTTATTGCTTGAGATGTGGCTTCTCTAAGAGGTTCTCCAGAGTCAGGAGCCAGCCAGGAGCCGACATTCCATGGCCTGTTGCTAGGGAATGATCCTGACACTGCTCGCTTCATTCTTAAATCAACTTTACTTCCAAAACAACCTCTTTTGGCCTTTGTCATAAAGAAGTATATTAAAACAACTTCACTTACATCATAAAAAGTGCATTTGAAATCATATCAAACCAACACACAGCACTCTGGAGACTGGGAGGAAGTGGAGGAAGGGGAATGATGCTGGCCCCTCTCTGCTGGGGCCGGAGGGATTCAGAAGGACAGGGATCCAGGCCCCACCCCAGGGACCCTGCTTCCATGGGTCTGCACCGTGTCGAAGCCGTAGGGACAGCACTTTTAAACGTCTCTCCAGGTGACCTGGCAAGCAGCCCGAGGACCACAAAGTTAAAGAAGGTGATGGGTCCATCGGAGCGCAATCAGAGCAAGGGCTGTCCCACTGACTAGATCCTTCGGGCCGTGGGGACAGGATGGGGCTCACATTTGCTGACTGCAGTCTCACCCATACAGCCACATTGTTTTGTTACAGATGACTTCACTACAGGTTGCTTCTCCTCAACTCTTGGAACTATGTGTATAAGTAGGTTATATCATCTATGGGTTTCATTTCACGTTAGCAAGGGGATTACAGACTGCTTGTGATAAACAGACGGCCAAATGGATGAGAAGCTCTAAGTGCTCAGAGGACGCAGGAGAAGGGTCTGGGGTCTGTGACAGACTCAGGACCAGTTAGAGGCGCGTGAGAGGCAGGGAGAGAAACAGGGCAGGTGGCCAACCCGGACGGAGCCGCCCTGGAGGCCTGGTGACGGCACGAGTCGATTCTGAGCAGGGTCCCCGGGTTCAGGTAGGGCGGAAACCGTGGGTCCTTGCAGAGACCGTGCGGGAGAGTGGGCTGTCCTGCTGGATGCCATGGGCCGCCAGGTGGCAGCATGGGACAGGAGAAGAGGGGCCGGGCCCCGGGCAGGAGGGTCAGGATGGCAGCGCTGCTCCTGGGAGATCAGGTCAGGGGCCCCGGCGGCCCAGCCCATGTCTCCATTACAGCACTGGACTGTCTCCCCCAGACCCTGGACTTCCCCAGGCTGGAGGACCACCGAAGGAAGCTAAGTCAGAGCAGCCCCTCCCTGCTCCCCGCAGTGATATTGGTCATCACACCAGGCCTCAGAGACAGTCCAGCTCCTCGCCGCTTGGTCACTCTCAGGCCCACCCTCTGTTCCCTGGAGGCTGCTGCCCACTTCAGGCCTCCTGTGGCCCTGGGCCCATCTCCCAGCACTCAATCTGTAAGACCCAGGAAGCCCTCAGGAGTGCCCCACCCCTCTGCACCCACCCCCTCCCCAGTGGAGATCTTTAGGCTATCTCAGGGCTCAGAGCTCAGTACTGGTCCACGAAGCACATTGAGTGGAGGGGGTTTTCCACTCCAAAAGAAAGGCCTGGGCCTGGGCCCAGCCCAAGAGCCTGCCACTCTCAGCCACAAGCCAAGCAAGGCTAGAGGCGCTCAGCGTCCCTTCCTTCCTCACTGACCAGGCTCACCTTGCCCCCCTACGTATGTCCAGGCACCCCAAACGGTTTGCCAACCAGCCCTCACAGAGCACCCTGGGCCCCTTGCTGCTTGGCACCCACTAAGGGCAGGGGGTGAGGACACACCCCCAGCTGCCCTTCTTGTGCTCTCACTGGCCAGGCCTTGACAAGCAGGTTGGACCCACCCCCCAGACTGGCCTGTGAGGCATAAAGCCAGCAAGGCAGCTCATGAGTCACCGCCGCTCTGCGCCATGAAGAGAAGCAGCGCCCTCCTGCTAGCAGCTCTCACCGTGCTCTGCACCTGCGGTGAGTCTGCACTGACAGGGGCTTCCAGCACATTCGGGAGGCTGGGGCCAGAGGAGCAGGTGGGAACCTCGGAAACTAGATCTCCAGGCACTGGCCCTGCAGTGATTGATGCCCTCCTTCTCAGGCACCCCGACCCACTTCCATCACAGAACGTGGACATGGGCAATGACCCTGGTGCCCTTGCTGACCCCAGTCCCCAGGCAACCCTACCCCAACCGTAGACTGATCCCAACTGGCCCCAACCCCAGCCCAGCTTCAACCTCTGTCTCAGCCCCTGTGTCACCACCAAGCCCAATGTCACCAACTCAGCCCAACTCAGGCTGACCCTGACCCCAATCCAAGCTCCAGGTAAGCCAACCTCACAGGAAGGGGAAATTCCCACATCAGAGGCTTGGCTTTCCTTCCTCAGTGATGCCAGGGAGCCCAGAATGAAAAGAGGCAGCTGAGGTTAGGGTAACGGGAGGGATCTGAGGGCAGGTGGAATTGGGGGATGTTGTGGAGGAAAATCTGGGGCAGGTGGGGTGGGTGTTGATGGGGAGGGTCTGGAGAACCACTGAGGCTGGAGGTGGGAAGTCTGGGGCTGGGGTTGGGAAGAGTCCTGTCCTGGCATCATCTCACCCCCGCAATACAGGGCTGGCCACAGGGGAAGACACCGAAGAGCTTTTCATGGACTTCCTGCAAACGCTGCTGGTGGGGTCCACGGAGGAGCTCTATGAGGGGCCCCTGAGCAGGTACAACATCAATGCAGATGCCAAGGCAGCAATGGAAGAGCTCAAGTCCTGCATAGACGGCCTACAGCCCATGCACAAGGCAGAGCTGGTCAAGCTGCTGGTATTGTGGCCGGGGTGGGGGGCACCCATTCCCTAAAGGCCTGCAACCCTGGCAGGACCCACAGCCCTATTCCTTAGGCCCTTGACTAAATGCCATAGCCCCTCATCGCGCACCCAGTATAGCAACCCCACGCCCCACCATCCCACAGACACCTTCCCCACCTCCGCCAGCAGAGGAGGACATCCCAGACCTCAACGCCCACATCAGCCTTCAGCCTCCCCCTACGTGCACATACGTGCATACGCACACGCTCACCTCTGCACACACATGCAAGCACATGAACACACCCTGCTTCCCCAGCGGCTGGGAGGGGACTGGCTGCAGTGTGCAGAGGCAGGCCTGGGCCTGTTTGCCTGATGGGGCTGTGCTCTCCAGTTACTGATCACTGGGCGTGGAGCCACCAGGCCCTTGGCCCACACGCATCTGCCTTGCAGGTGCAAGTGCTGGGCGGTCAGGACGATGCCTAGTGGACCCCAGATGTGGCTCCAAGCAGCCATGGGACCAGCTACACAAGCAGCCATGATGACAGCACCCCTACCACTTCCATATGCATGAATTTATCCTCAAGTCGTCCAATCAATAAAGCCTCCTGTAGCTCAGGCTCTGACTCCTCTCTCTCCCCACCCTCAGGGACACTACAGACTCCCATACACAGGGTCATGTGAGTGGAGCACACATGTGTAAGTAACCCCACATAGAGGGCAGACCCACCAACCAAAGTCCAGGCAGACTCCCTTGTAAGGAAGTAGACAAAGCAAGCCAGCGTGTAGGCAGACATGTAGATGCAGGGAGGCATTGGACACAAGAAGCTCTGCAGAGGCAGACGCAGGGGCAGGGGCTCAGAGCAAGGAGTGGCAGAGAGCCCCAGAGAGAGGCAGTGGCCAGGGCTGAGGGTACAGGCTGGGTGGGGGCGCTCTACGTCTGAAGGTTACCATTTTGAGACAATAAATGTGCACAATGCATACATGACATGGGTCCGGGGTTGAGAAGTTACTCAAGGAAAGAGACAAAGTCCCAGCTGGAGCCCCAGGAGGATTCTGCTGGTGAGGACGCTCAGGGTCCGCGTGGTCGGGGCGAGCAGTGTCAGAGGAAGGCCCCTCAGCAGCTCCCCATGCCAACACCTGCCCCCAAACCAGGGCAGGCCTGCCCTCTCCTGGATCCCTGGACCCTCAACAGCCTTCTTGTGCCTCAGTTTCCCCAGGTCAGTAGTCTCAACTGGGGGCAGGATTGAGCAGCTTCAGCTCTGCTCCTAACAACCTTACTCCTTGCCTCACTGTGCCGGTCCTCTGCACTCTACCCTGAACCCTGCAAAGAAGAGCAAAGAAAAGTCTTGGTCCTGAGCCAGCCATGGTGTGGGTGGAGGTCTCGCGGGCTGAGGCCATTGTCTCCATCACATAGACAGTGATCTAGAATCCACCATCCCACAGAGCCACATTCTAGAGCTCAGAGGCAGGGACACTTCCCCAATTCTTGACGCCCCCAGGGGGAGAGGGGAGGCCTTCCTCTCCATGCTCCTTTTCTGGAACACCCTGGCACCAAGGCTGGTGCGACGGGACCACCTCTGAGAAGGCTCAGTCCATAGGTCGCTCTGAGTGCTGCTCCCAGACCAAAGAGGTGAGGGCCCCTCCAGAGCGGCCCCCTCCCCACTCCAGGGCAAGTCTCATGCAAGAAGTTCCCCATCTTTGTCCACTGCTCCTTACCCAGTCACGCTCAGAGTCCTCTGAGCAGGAGGAACCTGCCCAGACCCCCTCAGAGCCGCTGTGGGCAGATCCACAAGCACTAAGAGAGCTTCATGGGCTTGTCTGTGAGGCCCTGATGCTCCTCCTCTTGGGGGGGTGCAGCAGAGCCAACCCACTGCTCTAAGCGGAGGCTCCCAGTGACCCTCCGTCTGGGCCCCAAGTCGAGACCCCACTGCAGAGGCACAGTGCCTGCAGCTCTGCCCATCAGGCGGGCAAAGGCAGTGACGGGGGTGGAGGGCCCAGGCCTTCCAGCACTCGGTCACCCTCCCATCCATGGACAGAACCAGTCATGGCGGAGGAGGTATGGGTGGGCACCTGGAGGCCCCATCGTCCCCGGGGGCCCATCATGGCCCTCTACAGCAGCCCTGGACCCAAGTACCTGATTCCACCCACCACGGGTAAGCCCTTGGGACTCTGGGAGGGCGGGGCAGGGGAAACAGATGCCAGGTCTGGGGTGGGCCTGGGGTGGGCCTGGGCTCCTCTCTCACTCCCAGCCCATCAACTCCTCTAGGGTCGATGGGGGGTTGGGGGGAAGCGCACGGTCTGGTTCCAGGCCGCTCAGAATCCCTGCCCCACAGGCTTTGTGAAGCACACACCCACCAAGCTGCGTGCACCAGCCTACAGCTTCCGTGGGGCTCCCATGCTCCTGGCAGAGAACTGCTCCCCAGGGCCCCGCTACAGCGTGAACCCCAAGATACTGAGGACTGGCAAGGATCTTGGCCCCGCCTACTCCATCCTGGGGCGCTACCACACAAAGACCACACTGACCCCTGGCCCCGGTGAGGGCCCCTGGCTCAGCCCCAGCCCTGCCCAAGCCTGCTGGTGGCCTCTGCAAACCTAGGGGCATGAGTGCATGAGGGGTGCAGCCGTCCTCACCCTCCCAACCCACCTTCTCCTCACAACAGGGCAACGTCGGGCCTGGTGGGGAGCTGGGACCCAGTGCAGCCTCTGAAACTCTGGTGCCCAACTCTGATTGAGGGCGTTCCTTGTCTGATTGAGTCACCACACCAGGCCCACATCAGACTCGCTCTCCAGGCCCCTGTCTCTCTAACTCCTGCAACCAGAGTTTTCATACCGGACACCCCTTGCAAAACCACGGTTGTCTTTCACTGGGGCCCAAGGCCCCACACCTGCCACGTTGGGGGTCCTCCTTGAGCTGACCAGCGCCAGGCTGTTTTGATCACCTGTTTTGATCTGTAGGATCGTCCTTACCCTCCAGCACCCACATTTTTCCCCCACCCCATCCCAGGCGACTACTTTCCAGAGAAATCTACCAAGCATGTGTTCGACTCGGCGCCCAGCCACTCCATTTCTGCCCGAACCAAGACCTTCCGAGTGGACAGCACCCCAGGTCCGCGGCAGCCTCGGTGGCCCATGGCTGACTGGGTTGGGGACCCTGGGTAGGGTGGGTGAGGGGGGCCACCCTGGTGGCTGGTCTCCTGGAGGTGGAAAGCCCAGGGGAAAAGCCAGTGGAGAATCGGGCACAGGGTTCTGTCCAGCCTGAGACTCGACGCTGGTGCATCTGCAGGCCCTGCAGCCTACATGCTACCCATGGTGATGGGTCCCCACACCGTCGGCAAGGTCTCCCAGCCCTCCTTCTCCATCAAGGGCCGCAGCAAGCTGGGCAGCTTCAGCGACGACCTGCACAAGGCAAGGGTCACCAGGCTGGGGCACAGCACTGCTTACCCCCTAGAGAGATGGCCCATCTGGTCCCTTCCCCTAGACCCCAGGGCCTACCAGCCTGGCCCCCATCCTCCTGAAACTCTGAAGCTCTTCCTCCTCTGGGAGCCTGCCACCTATCTGGCCCCACCCTCACTGGGCTACATTCCAGAGGTGAGGAGGGGCAGACGGGGGACAGGGTGAAAGGTTAAGACTCAGGCAGGAGGCTGACAGTGTTGAGGAGTGACGAAAGCAACGTGGGCGCTGCCTGAAAGGCGAGGAGAGTCTGAGACAGCGCAGCGCGCAGGGAGAAGCTGAGCAGGAGGAGGAAAACGAGCTGTGACGTGTTTGGGGGAGGAGGGCTTGGCTCCAGAAATAACCAGCGCCAAGCCCTGAGGTGCTTGTGTGCCTGGGAGCCTGGCGAGGCTGGCATCACAGCACTGCCAACCTCACCAGCCCAGCCCATGGCCCTTGCGTCCCCAATTGGGAAGGGGCCTCTTTCACACACACTCATGGAAAGGAAAGTCTGGGGCTGGCGCAGACTGGGGTGTCGTTGCCATGGTGAGGCTGAAGAGAGTGACGTCCACACAGAGCAGGGCCCACAGCACTGGAGCGCTGTCCCACGGTATGGCCATTGTTTGGAGACAGAAGAGGCCCCGGACACAGACACACAGTGACCTGGGGCCTGAAACCCAGTGTCTGGTGCCAGCCCCTGCCCTTGGAGGCCCCACGCTCTGGCAGGCCAAGCCTGTCTGAGCCTCTTTCACTTTGCAGACCCCAGGTCCCGCAGCCTACCGCCAGACTGATGTCCAGGTGACTAAGTTCAAGGCTCCACAGTATACCATGGCTGCCCGGGTGGAGCCTCCAGGGGACAAGACCCTAAAGCCAGGACCAGGAGCCCACAGCCCTGAGAAGGTGTGGCAAGAGCACGGCCTAGACGGGTGGGGTGGGAGCAGGTGGGGGTGACGTGGCCCAGAGGGGTGGTGCGGGGAAGGGCCTGCAAGCCTGCAAGGGTCATGGTGGCCGGGTACCCTCAGGACACGCGCGTTCCAGCAGCAGCCTTCTCCCCCGCTGGCGGGCTTTGTGTTCCCAGACCCCCAGACACAGGATGGTGAGCACTGCCGAGCGCTCACCACACCCAGGCTCTGCAGTCAAGCCTGGCAGAGTGGACTTCCTGCTGGCCACCTTGGCCCAGGGTTCCAGGGCTACAGCAAAACCACCGTCGACAGCCCCGGCCCGTGAGGGCAGAGCCTGCGGGGTGGGGCGGCGGTGCCGGCTCCTCACAGCCGCTCCTCTCCCAGGTGACGATGACCAGGCCCTGCGCCCCTGTCGTCTCCTTTGGCATCAAACACTCTGACTACATGACGCCCCTGGTCGTGGACGTGGACTAGCCCCGGCCCCGCCCCCACCGCCAGAAGCCTCTGCACGTCGCCCCACCAACGGATTCCCCAAGCTGAGGGCTGTGGGTGCCTCCTCCTCCAGCTGGGCTGCAGCTGGCCTGGCCCTGGAGGGCAGAGCATGCTTCTTTGGACAATTGCAATCAGTTATTTTTTCTACATGTTCCCATTTGCTAACCTTGTTTCTTGCTGTGCCCAGATATATAATAAAATCATGGATTCTACTAGCAATGGTCTCTCTTGGGGGAGGATCCAGCTTTTCCAGAAAGAGGCCCCCATAGGCGATCACACCATCCCATGTTAGGTTCCAGGGCCTGGGATCTGAGCTGAGAGAAGGGCTCATTCTGCCTCCATCCCTGCCCTCCACGTTCTGTTGTATCCTCCAGACGGTCCCTCCAGATGGTTTCTCCCTGTGAGACTGACTCTTCGCTGCTGAGATATGGAGTCTGTGCCCCTCCCCTGGATTCTAGAATAGAGCCTGTGACCATCCTGAATAATCATGCTGTTACTTGACTTCTGAAGCCAGGCCACTCAACATACAAAGGGTTTCTGCCCGGACACCCCCCTTCTCTTTGCTCATCCTCCCATCAGCCACCACGTTGTGCGTGAGCTCAGCACACAGCAAGGCAGTGAAGCCAGGTGGGCCCTCAGCTCCCATTCTGCAACCACCTGCAGATGTGTGTTGAGCTTTCAGGGGTGGTAGTGCCAGCCTTGTCTCCAAAAGGCTGTAACTAACATCCTAGAGCAGAGAGAACCGTCTGTCTCAAACACAAGCAGTCCCCATGAGGCATAACCCCACTGCGACTACACCTGCAAGTGGTCTGTTACACAGCACACAGGAAGCACAGGAGGTGTGGACAGGGAAGGGCTGTCCGAGCGGGGATGAAGAGGGGTGTTTCAGGGGGGTACCCTGGAGTCCAAGGCCGGCGCACCCCAGCCCTGCTGCACCCGTGCCTGCAGCTGTACAAAGCACATGACAACTGCTGACCTCACCGAGCTGTGACCATGGCAGGCTACTCGTTCTAAGTACTCACATACATTCCCTTAATCCTGAAGCAGCAATGCTATCATCTTTCCATCTGAGTCACAGAAACCTGGGCAAAGAAAGGTCCAGGAGCAGGAATTCTCAAGCCCACATCTGCCTGCCCAGGGGGATGAGTGAGGAGCAGAGCAGGGCCCAGAAAAGAGCAGCAGAGTAAAGACCACCAGTGCCTGTGGCCAGTTTGTAGACCAGGGTGATTTCCAGACAAAACTTTCTGAAGCTCCCACAGAAATGAAAACACCAAAGGCCATGTTTACTTTGATACTGTTTATTTCAAGTTTTTATTGCTAAATGCCTTGTCTTTGACTTAAAGGACAGAGCCTGGCTGTTTGTCCACACCTGACACCGAAGGTCCTCAAGTCCTTCTGTTTTATGGTCTCAGCAATCAGTGTCAGCAACCCCCACTTATCCACAGTATTAGGTGCTCAGTGTACAGGGCTGAGGAGGAGGAGGGTGAAGGCCCCACAGGAAACCCTGCTGACACAGCACAGCAGAGCTCCATGCCCGCTTCAGGAATGCATCTAACACAGAGAAACAAATACCCAGACCCCAAATAGCTGGAAAGGCTACCAAGAGTCATAGAGATGGAGAAGCAGGGAGGCACAGATGGCAGCCTGAGCGGAAATACACAGCAGAGACGGCCAAGTCCTCCTCATAGAAGGGACTTCACTGACAGTTCAGTTGGTAAAGAATCCGCCTGCAGTGCAGAAGACCTGGGTTCGTTCCCTGGGATGGGAAGATTCCCTGGAGAAGGGAAAAGCTACCCACTCCAGTATTCTTATTTGGATAATTCCATGAACTACAGTCCATGGGGTGACCAACAGTCAGACACAACTGAGCAACTTTCACTTTCCTCAGAAAAGACCACCCTGAAACACGAACTCCAAATTCCTGGTCTGCTTTGGAGCAGGGCAGCGGGGCAGGGCTGCCCTGGCTGAGCCACTTTCTCAGGAAACAAGGCTAGCAGGCCGAGAAAAGGCAGGGGCCACGGAGTTCAGGTCTGTGGGTATCTGCTGTGCCTGCAGTGATCAGATGGAGACACTATATGGGTACAGCTTTGAGCCTGGTGACCAGTGGACAAGTCCCTATGACTAGGTTCACTGTGAGATGGGCAGAGGATGAAGTCAAAGCCGTGGCACACAGAAGAATGGGGAACAAGGCATGACCACAGGGGCCTGTGGAGGAATGTCAAGGAGGGCAGAGAAACACCCAAGCCCCAGGGACACTGAGGCAAGTGAGCCAACCTTACTATGTGAGAAGCACACACTGGAGGGATGGTGACAGAAGGCCAAGGGCCCAGCCAAGTGCAGTGGAGAGAAAAGGGCTCCGTGGCAAGGGTCTGAGGAGAGGCCAGGCCTGCTGGGCACGGAGCAAAGGAGAGGAGGAGGAGCAGCAGGAGTGGCAGGGCCAGAAGGCGAGGTCCGCCTGGCCAGAGAAGAGCTCGAGGTGGCGAGAGGAGCCGATACACCACCCGTGGCACAAGCGTGCGGGCAGCTGGACAGTGCGCCACCAGTCCTCCGAGTAAGGAGCGTAACCAAGAGATGGGAACGGGAACCGGGAAAGACAGAGCCAGTGACTTGTTTCTTACGAGGGTTTTTAGGGGAAGACAAGGAGACTGGGGACTCACAGTCAGGTACAAAGCAGCCACTGGTTTGGCTGGGCCTGTTAGTTCAGTTCATAGGAGCAGGGGACTGACCAAGTGGACACTGAGGGCCCAGGGCGGGGTGGGCAGACATTGCAGGGCTAGGGTTAGCTTAGTGTAAACCGCCCACAAACCCTCAAAAAGTGACCTATAGGGCCTAAGAAAAGGCATTATCCAGAAACCTCCTGCCTACACCAATAAAAGCCCCGCCTCACACCTTGCCTGACTCTTAAATGTCAGATGGACCTGTCTCTAGAGATCTAGTCTCCTGGCAACAGATCTCTGATGCTGGGTAGATCCTGAATCCCATGAAAACATTAGTTTCTGCTCCTGGATACATAGCTGGGAAATTGCCAGGATCTGGACCCCAAGTCTTCAGCCAAGGCTGCAGTTCCTTCCTCCATCCACATCCCCCTGCCCATCCCTGAGGGTCTGGTTTCAGTCGTGGGATTGGAGGGCAGGAAGAGGCCACTCAGCAGCACCTTTGAATCTCTCTGGCTCATGGATGACCAGCAGCCCTGGCCACAGAAACTGCAATATCCGGGCTGAGGACACTCAGTTGGAGGTGACAACAATGATTTGAGCTTCACAGCCACACCCCCTTCCTGTGTCAGCTCCAGGCAACTCAAACATCAGACACAGCCTCATCCAGACCAAGACAGCGTAGAGGAGCCTTGAGACGTTCAGAACCTTGAGGGCCGAGGGAAGGACTGCTGCTCACAGGTGGCTGTGTCCAGGATTCCCAGATGCTCTGCTTGGACCCAACACTGCTGGGGCTTCTAGAGCCCAAGGTGGCGAGGGAGCCGGGCCTTGGCTACCCCATAGGGATAGGGCCCTTGCACACACAGAACCAGTTAACATGAGCTCACTGGGTTAGAGGCTCCCAACCACGCAGGAAGAAGATTCCTAAGCCATGATCATCATTTCAAAGGAGTATTTTGCAAACAAGTTCTCTGGAGCCCAAAACACCAGACAGAGGAAGATCCTGGTTGCCCCAGGCACCCACAGAAGCCAGCTCCCACTGGCTCACGTCCTTGCCCTCGACAGGAGGTAGGAGAGGATGAAGAAGGCCACAATCAGGCCCACAGCCACACCACAAAGCAGCTTCCGGTTGTCTCGCCCAGATCGTGCCATTGTGGAAAACCGCTTCACACTCCCCGTGAGTAGGCCCGTCATACTTGTGAAATCTGAGTCCTGGGGGAGAAATTCCAACACTGTCACAAAGGCCAGCGACTCCGCAACAAACACACACAGATGGGGGCTGCAAAGCAGGTGGTGGGGCGCTGAGCTGACCGCGACACTTGCAAACCGCAGGCCCTTACCATGCCATCCAGGTACCGGTTCTGGTCCTCCGCATCCCTATCAATGTCCAGAGCCAGCTGGTCAGGACACAGAGGGGACAGGGTCAGCCCAGGACAAATACAGTGACCAGCACCTGACCCCCAACAAGACCAGCAGGGATCAGGAGATCCAAATGCCACCTGGGCCGCACACAGATAAGTGTGCCACGATGGGACAAGGAGAACGGAACTACCTGAAACCCATCCAGGTCTTTACCGCCCTCTGATCCCCCCTCCAGGGTGCCAGGTGGAGGCAAAAGGAGAGGACCACCACTGACCGATTTGAGCCTGGTGACCTTGGAGGCCAAGCTGTCAGCCATCCGCTTGTTTTCTCGGTCTAGAATCTCCTCCACAGCACCAGGGCTCTGAGCTGCGAGGAGAGAGAGAAGCTGAAAGCATGACTCCGCCCGTGAACATCCCCGTGACCCCGTACCTCAGCCTTTGTGGCCTCGGAGTCCAACCCCACCTGGCCCAGTCAGGTGTCTAAGGGAACCGGGCCTTTGTGCGACTGTTGAGCAGGTCCTACACTGGCCCAGGATCCAACACTTCACACGTGAGACAGACTGTACAAACAGCAGTGTGTGCCAGCACAGGCCCTGGGCACGTGGCCAGGCCGGGATGGTGGGCGCGCACCTCCCAAGGGCTCCGTTCAACCAGTGCTCTCAGACATTCTGTGACAGAACCTGTACCATCCCGCCGCAGATGTCACTAGCAAGGTACACAGAACCTGTTCTCAAAATAAGCCCCAACGAGCTCCGGTAAAGACTTTGGAAAGACTAACAGGGCTTAAGACTGATCCCACACAGGGTCTTGTGTGTCACCCAGAGCCTGGTACCTGCTGAGACCTGGCCCGTGACAGGCGCTGGGCCTGGTGATTCAGAATTACCATCCTATAAGGCTGGTGAGAACTATTTATCACAAAGTTCGGAATGCATATCTGCCTCGGGCCAGATGCTTCAAGGAGACTCATCAAAAACGGGCACAGTCTAGGAACCATGGATATTTGCAAACCCCAAAATAAGAGGTGTAAAAGTCCTACCAACCGATTGTACCATTAATTCCTTAAAAGTCACAACAGCCCAGCGAAACAAGAATCAGCATCCCACTTCGCAGGTGAAAAGAGAGACTCCCAGAGGGCAAGTGGGGTACTAGGCATGCTTGGGCCCTCCTATCACGCGCAGCTCTCACTCCGAGGGGACCTAGCCTCCGGGACCCGTCGACCAGGAGACCCGGCCGAGGTCCTGTGCAGAGTCATCTCCCAGGGACGGAACGGGTGGGGACTGCGGGCATCCGGACCCCGCACTTTCACGCAGCAGTTGGGCAGGAGCGCCCACAAGGACCCAGCGACTCATCCACAGCGCGGCGGGCTGCACCCTGGCCGCCCTTCCCAAACTACGCCCGCCCGCAGGGTCTTCCCAACAACGCCACCTAGTGGCGCGGAGAAAGGCGAAGGCAGTTCCTAAGGGCAGCGGAGTCGGCCCCGGCGAGCCCTGTAGCCATCCGCCTCCGCCGTTCCGCGCTCACCCCGAGCCCAGTCCGCCATCGCGTCCAGCTCCGACCCCGGGGTCTGTCACCGCTCGATTACAGCCTCCTCGGACGTGGCGCAGTCGCCGGAAGGGGCTCCCGGCCCCACCCCTTCCGCCTCAGGCCCCCCACTTCCGGCCGAGATCTGGCCGACGGACTCGGCGGTGGGAACCAGAAGGATCTGACGTTTCTTCCGTCGTTTGACTTGGGGATGGGGCTGGCGTTTACTCTCGGGACTTCCGGATGATTTGTGTTTTTAGAGGCAACTATGGTGCCGACAGACACTCCAGCAGCCATTCCCGCCTAAGGCGGTATCCGGGTCCTAACCGGGAAGAGCACACGGGCCTTTCCCTGGCCAAATAGGCTCCTCGCCGCGACCCAGCGGGGGTTGAGGCCTGGAGCGAACTCGGTGGGAAGCCCGGTTCCAGTTACTGCCGGCAGGACAAACTGGAGATCAGTGCCTAGAAAGTGCCTGGAACGAGCGAGCGGTGCAGAAGTCGCAGGAGTGAAGCCCTCCGAAGAAAACAAGAAACCAAGAAGAGGGGTGGGAGCGTGAGGGAAGTGGGTAAGGTAGGAGCCAGTGCTTTTTGGCCTTGTACGCGGTGCTGACAAGGGGCCTGACAAAGCAGATGCTTAACAAAGCCTTCTTGCCCGGTGGATGGATTATATTTATAAGTTACCCACCCATCGTAATGGAGCAATTGTTGTGTCATTTACTCGACAATCCACTGAAATGGGAACTTTTATCATCTCCGCTTTTCAAAAGGAACAGTCCAAGCAGACCAGCAGGTGTGCCGGCTCACACAGCAGTGAAGTCACCGCACACAATCAGACGGTCTTCATCCTGACCTCCCTCCCCAGTCTCTCTTTTCTCTCAGCCCCAACAATGATGTTTCTCTCTCCCACCACGGCCATTCCCACCCTTGCACTGGCCACTCCTGCCTTGCAAAACCTTCCTTCAGAGCCTTTCCTGGCTCACTCCTTGGGCTCCGGTCTCAGCAAAAACTGGCACTTCTTCAGATCTCCTTGCAGCCCATCAAGCCCCTTTTCTTATTCAATCACAGCACGATAGCTGCCTAACGTTGTCCTGTTTGCCCGTTTTGGGCTTCACGTCTGGCACATAAGCGCCAAGAAGGCAGGGACCTGTGGGTTCTATTCACCCGCATCCCGGCTCCTCGCATGCAGTAGGCACTCAAACATCTGTTTAGAAACCAAGTGGTCCGGAGGTTGTAAAGTCCTTCCCCCCTCGACTTTTCCCTGGACATTTCACTCGTTCTGTGCATCAAGAGGGGTGTTGGTGTGCATGTGATGGAGAGGTGCGCGGCTGAGGCCCTCTCCTGTCAGGAATCCTAGCCCAAGGAGTGAGGCTCACCGCTCGGTTCAGGGCGATTCCGGCCCATAGGTCGGACGATCACCGACCCGGAGCTTAAGGCCAAAGCTGACTCGGCAGCAAAGCCTTCAAGTAATATCCAGCTGTTCCAGGCCTCGCCCCTTTAAGGCGCCACACACCCCATAGAGCACGGCGCCCGCAGGTTCCGGGTTTCCCCCACGCACACCCAGG
>NW_011493503.1:24633-60680 GCF_000754665.1 Bison bison bison | reverse complement strand
CCTCTGGCTTCCCTGGCATCGGGTCCTGGCGGTGCCATGGAGCCCCGGGCAGTTGCAGATGCCTTGGAGACGGGGGAGGAGGACGTAGTTATGGAAGCTTTGCGCGCGTACAACCGGGAGGTGAGCGGGAGTTGTAGATTTGGGACGTGCAGAGAGGAGGTGGGGCCGGGTGGGGCCCGCGCGCGTGGCCGGCAGGAGGGGCGGCAAGAGTGGTGAGCGTGGCAAGGGGCTGAGGGTGGAAGGGAGAGCGATGGGGAGGAGCACCGACTCTCTGAGGAGTTGCTACGGTGCTGATGTGTGGGGCTGGGGCGCCATTTGTTCATAGAGGTGCCTTTGGCCTCAGGCCCTCATCCGCGGAACCCGGGTTCTGCCGCGGTAGGCCTGTGCCTTCTGAGCCTCTGGGTTTCTTTGCAGAACTCCCAGAGTTTCACGTTTGATGATGCGCAACAGGAGGATAGGAAGGTGGGTGCTCACCGGAGGTAGGCGGGCATGATTGGGTGGCCCAGGTAGAAGGACCTGGTGGAACGGCTCTTCTCCCTGCCCACAGAGACTGGCGAAGCTGCTTGTCTCGGTCCTGGAGCAGGGCCTGCCACCCTCCCGCCGCGTCATCTGGCTGCAGAGCATCCGCATCTTGTCCAGGGACCGCAGCTGCCTGGACTCCTTCACCAGTCGCCGGAGCCTGCAGGCTCTTGCCTGCTATGCTGGCATCTCCGCCTCCCAGGGGTCGGTCCCTGAGCCGCTGAACATGGATGTTGTACTTGAGTCCCTTAAGTGCCTGTGCAACCTCGTGCTAAGCAGCCCCGTGGCACAGGCGCTGGCGGCAGAGGCGGGGCTAGTGGTGAGGCTTGCAGAGCGTGTAGGACTGTGCCGCCAGAGCAGCTTCCCACACGACGTCCAGTTCTTTGACTTGCGTCTTCTCTTCTTGCTAACTGCACTCCGCACCGACGTGCGCCAGCAGCTGTTTCAGGAGCTGCAGGGAGTGCGCCTGCTGACCAGGGCGCTGGAGCTGACGTTGGGAATGACTGAGGGCGAGAGGCACCCTGAGCTCCTGCCTCCCCAGGAGACTGAGCGAGCCATGGAGATCCTCAAAGTGCTCTTCAACATCACCTTCGACCCCATCAAGAGGGAGGTGGATGAGGTGAGGGCTGACCTCAACCTGTGGGGGGAGTTTAACAACTTGGACATTTCTTGCACATGCTTCTTTGCTGGGTTCCTTCAAATTTCTGGATTAGGTGTGCTTAGCCAGTCGAGAGAAGCAGGGCACACCTATCTTGGACGGGTCTCACGGAAGTTTTCTGAGGGAGTTGGAGAGCATAACTGGCTCTTGCAGCCTGGCTGGACGGCTGTGTGGTGTCCGGGGGAGGCTCTGAGATTCTTCACGGTGAGACTGAGTGTGGGGCTAAAGCACAGAGCAGCTGTGTCCCAAGGGGATCCATTGATATTCTTAACCAAGAGAGTTCTCTTGAGGTCTCCTGGGAGAGGACAAGCAGCAGGGTGTACAGTAGAGATGCAGAGGTAATGCATGTGGTCTTCAGGGGCATCCAGAAGGCAGACTCTAGTTGGCAGCAGTGGGGGCCAGTGGGGCTCTCTCTCACAGGAACTCCTGTCTGTCTGGTCAGGAAGACGCTGCCCTGTACCGGCACCTGGGCACCCTGCTGCGGCACTGCGTGATGCTTGCTGCTGCTGGAGACCGCACAGAGGAGCTCCACGGGTGAGGGGTGCCTGCCATGCGGGGTGGCGGGAGGAATGGCGGTGGTCTGCTCACAGGTCTCTGTGCTGGTTCCCAGCCTTAGAGAGTCTTCATCCTTCTGGGTGGGACCAGACAAAAGTGTGTTTCTGGGGCGCTCCAGCACTTAACGGTCTAGGATCAGAGGTGTGAGTCCAAGGAAGGAAGGTGCCAGGGGGCCTTGGGTAGGGGCAGCGGGCACTGTGGTATTGATAGGGTAGTATGTTTCTTCACTTTCGTTCCTGGTGGCCTGTGCCTAGGCTGGTTCTCAGTTTGAGCTGTGTTGCCTCAACCTAGGTATGTGGTAGGCTGGGCATCTGCAGGAAGTAGTACCCTTGGCTCTGGTGCCTGGTTCTGCTGCTTGGGCCCCCAGACACTGGTTCATGGCATTTATGTCCCTGGCAGCTGGCAGCAGGGAGTTGTATTTACCAAGTGCCCCTTTCATCTGCCCCCAGCCACGCAGTGAACCTCCTGGGGAACTTGCCTGTCAAGTGTCTGGATGTTCTTCTCACACTGGAGCCACACGAAGGTTCCTTGGAGTTCCTAGGAGTGAACATGGATGTGATTCGTGTCCTCCTCAGCTTCATGGAGAAGCGTCTCCATCAGGTGGGCAGGGAGACTACTGTGGCTTTGGCCCAGGCTTTCCTGGCTGCTGTGGTCACTGAGTTTTTGCCGTCCACACTGGTGAGGGGAGATCAGCTCCCCAGTGTGATTCAGGCAGTGCCTCCAACTTCATGGTCAAGCCAACCCTTCCTTCCTGAGAAGCATGTGGAAACAACTTTTCAGAATCTGGCAAAGTACTCATTTTTCAGATCTCTTTGTGCATCCTCTTGAGGGGTCCTGAGAAGCTCCCCACCCCTTCCCCCTTGAAGCGCCACCACGCTCCCCGTCCTTCTCTGCGACCCTAGACACAGAATGTCACTGTGCATGAGCAGCCCTCGAGATGAGCGTCAGCTGTGCCTTGGCTTCCCTCAGAGGACCCACGGGACTCTAAGAGCCAGCGGCTCCCTGATCCCTGCAGCTGCACCGCGGGACGCTGGCTGGCCGGCGCTCTGACCAGCCTCTCTGGGAGTCTGCAGGCGTCGTGCGGGCTCGAGTGTGGCAGACTCAAGACTCAGTGCTCTGTGGGCTGTCCTGTGTGCTGGTGGTTAACGACTTTAAACACACTGTTTCCACCCCCTCTCATTTAAAGGTGGGGAAAGTAGTTAAATGATTTGCCCCGACGTACGAATGCCTTCTGAGTTAGGATCTGTGCCTGTTCTTTTTGAAGCTCATACAGACACCCACGGCTCGCTCCTGGTCCCTCAGCTGGGCCACTTCCCGAGTGCCTCCCACCAGGATCATCTGGGGCAGGTGCCTGGCCCCCTGGTCTTGAGTAAGGGGGGCCCAGTCCAGTGACCGAGGCCCCTCTGCAGACACACAGGCTGAAGGAGAGCGTGGCCCCCGTGCTGAGCGTGCTGACGGAGTGTGCCCGCATGCACCGCCCCGCCAGGAAGTTCCTGAAGGCCCAGGTATGGGGCAGACGGGCTGTGGCCGGGCCCTGGTTGGAGACCCTGGTCCTTCCAGGCCCAGGCTCAGAGACAGCTACCTCCTCAGGTGCTGCCCCCGCTGCGGGACGTGAGGACCCGGCCTGAGGTGGGGGAGCTGTTGCGGAACAAACTAGTTCGCCTCATGACTCACCTGGACACTGACGTGAAGAGGGTGGCAGCCGAGTTCCTGTTTGTCCTGTGCTCTGAGAGCGGTGAGTTGGGGGCCTGCCCCCGCCTGCCCCTCCCCAGTCACACTTTCACACTGACTTCTGCCCTGCCCTTCAGTGCCCCGGTTCATCAAGTACACGGGCTATGGAAATGCCGCTGGCCTCCTGGCTGCTAGGGGCCTCATGGCAGGGGGCCGGCCTGAGGGCCAGTACTCGGAGGACGAGGACACAGACACGGACGAGTACAAGGAAGCCAAGGCCAGGTATATGTTGAGACTCTTACTCAACGCCCCCATCCCTGTTCCCGCACCCATTTGAACCTGCAGGGTAGATGGGATAAGGGTGACCGATGGGTAAACCCTTGCAGAATCAGGCCTCTGTTTTTAAGGGCATATTCTAACACCAGGGTGTTCCATTGAGAACACGGTGAAGGGGTCTGACCAATGTGGGGGACCAGGTGGCAGGAGCTGGTGACCTGCTGTTCCTGGAGGAAGGTCCTTCTGCAGTTGCCTTCCTGGCACCATTCCAGGCCCAGGCAGAAAGATGGGAACTCCACCCACCCCACGCAGCCCTCCCGCCCTGGAATCACTAATGCGTTCCCCACACCTCTCTCTCGGGAAACAGCATAAACCCAGTGACTGGAAGGGTAGAGGAAAAGCCTCCCAACCCCATGGAGGGCATGACAGAGGAGCAGAAGGAGCACGAGGCCATGAAGCTGGTGAACATGTTCGACAAGCTTTCCAGGTGCGTGGCATGGCAAGGAGGGCTGGGGCTGGGGCAGAGGAGGGCACCCCGTGCCCCGTCGTGCGAGCCGAGGAGGTGGGCTTGGAGTGGGGTTTAGGTTCTGGCAAGACTGCGTTACTAATGTTGGAAATCCTCTGTCGTGGAGAAAGTTCTCTAAAAAAAGGCTAGGGCTGAGGTAAGTATTATGTCCATTTTTCAACTGATGAAAACTGAGGCCCAGAGACAGTAAGAGACTGCCCAAGTCTCAGAGTTGAGGTAGCCGTGAGGATTTGGGCCTGACCGAGACAGCTCCCCTCCAGGTTTCCCCAGGCCACAGGAGCAGCTTGGGGAAGCAGCAGGTCACAGTGGGGGGACCTCTGCTCCACCTCCAGGCCCCCTTTCCCATCCCCACCACGCCTTCTTCCCACAGGCACAGGGTCATCCAGCCCATGGGGATGAGTCCCCGGGGTCAGCTCACATCCCTGCAGGACGCCATGTGTGAGACCATGGAGGGGCAGCTCTCCTCGGACCCTGACTCGGACCCTGACTGAGACTGGCCGCTCTTCTGCTCCCCTTCAGAACCGGTGCTGCTTCCAGAGGTGTCCTTGGGGCCAGGACGTGGGGAAGCTACGCCCCTCCCTCCAGCTTGGAGGTCCCTTTCTCTTTACTTCCAAAGTTCTATTCATGATTTGCCTTTGGTCCGTTTTCTTCTCTGTAGGACTGTGAGGCTCTTGTCCTGCTAGAACTCTGGGAACCCGGTCTTTGTTTCTGTAAATGAAGTGGTTTCTTTTGTGTGTGCCTGAGGGCAGGGCTTAACTGAAGGCAAAAGTGTACATGCATTTGGGAGGGTGGGACTGAGCATGGGAACAGGCATGAGCACAGTCAGCATGCTGGCCCAGAGCTGGTGTTGAGCAGGTACCGCATTTCACAGGGCAAAGAACCTGCTGGAACTTTATATGCTAATGCCAGAAACACACTTCTGATCTGCTGTTTTTGTCCCCACTGAGAGCAGAGCTGTTAGCCTCTTGTATTTTTGTTCCTGGCTCAGTGCCCAAGTATCAGTGGCTCTGAGAATCTCAATCCTTCCTGCTGGCTTAGATCATTAAATATATGAAGGAAAATGTCTCTCCTGAAACCATAAGTCTAGATTTCTGTTGTGCACCACAGAGCTTCATGAAAACATCTTTTTGAAATAGTTCCAGGCAAGAGTGTGTGCGCGCGCATGCGTGTGTGTGAATCTATGTGCAGAATATCAAGTAAAGGCACGTTAAGTAGAAGTAGAATTATGTCTTTCTTAAAATCCAGCACTTTTCCTGGATGACCACTCATGTATTAGGCCACCAGGTCTCCTGAGCAGTTTGTCAGTGAAATCTGCTCCAGGGGGCTCTAGCCCAGGGATCCAATGGGGAGATAAGACTCCAAGAAGGACAGAACACTGAGGGGCAGGAGCTGGGCCTGGGGGCAGCCCCAGACAGGGCCTGTGCCAAAGCAGGAAGATCCCAGTAGGTTCTGCCCAGACAGCAGTGTGGCTGTTAACAAGTGAGCGATGCCTTCTGTCTTAGAGGTTAATTCAAGCAGCATTAATGGAAAAAGGCCTGGCTGGGCGGGAAGGCTGCTAGAATGGTCTGAAACAGATGAGTTTCTGGGGTTGACGTGAAAGGCATCAGGGACAAGGGTGTGTGGGGTGCTCTGAAGGGCCTGTGGATGAATTCAGGGACAGATGTTCTCAGTCCTCAGGCAGTAGAGGAGAAACACCCACACCTCGAAGTTTCCACATTCCTGTCCCGTTTAGGTGACAAAAATGAAGGGATGCCCAGTTTCTACGTTAAAATTTATTTCATGCCGGAAAAGAAGGACAGACTAAAAATAAGCCTACTAAAGAGGCCAGAAGACTAGCGCGTTACCTGGGACCCAGACCCACTCCCAGAAGGCGGCTGCAGCTGCTCACCCCCATGGACAGATGTTGATCCTGCCCTTCACCTGGATCCCAACTTGGGGTTCTAGGCAGTCTGATTCAAGAGATTCGCCATCAGGAGAAAGCTTCTGACATTGAGAGCTTCAGCAGCGTGAAGAGTTAAACAGCAACGTCAGCCCAGGCAGCGCCGTCAATCTGTGGCGAGTGGCCCTGAGTGCACGGGGTTACAACCCGGGAAGACACTCCAGGGGCAGCCTCAGGTTGCGTGTCCTGGTTCAGCCACAATTTGTAAACGTGCCCGAGCTCTTCTTCAAGCAGAAGTCTTCATCAGAAATGGGCGGTGACTCCCAAGTAACCTCTGGTGTGAGAGGCGTTCCTCACAGTCTGTCCCAGCCATCAAACTGGAACACAAAGAGGATGTCGGTTACTGAAAACACTGGGCACGTGCGAGGGCCTGGAATCAAAGTTCCGTGAAATGGAAGCTTTTCTGTCTGCAAATGCTATGCAGCCAAGTTAAGATGATGCCAAGCAGGGCTGGGCAAAACTGGGCGGCTAGTAGGGCTTTGCTTAAGTAACCAGTACAGACATACTGAGGCGCACGTGCTCAAGAACATTCACTATTTGGAAGAGATCCACCTTTCACTTCCATTCACCCCTTAGTGTTTACTCTTGGGCAGCAACTCTTTTAAAATAAACCCCTAAAATCATAACAGTACACAAATTTCTCTGGAACTAGAAAATGGCTCAGGTCAAATCCTTTAGGACTAATTCCAAAAGCCCATAGCGACTACTTGACTTGTGACTATATGAAAGGAGGAAGTCAGTCCCTAGGTAAGGAAAGGCTCCTGTGTAAGCTGCCAAGTGGATATGACCGAGGCCTCTACTCCCCTGTGAGTGAGGCATCTGCTACTGTTCCTCTGGAGACAAAGTGAAAGTGTCGTGTTAGCTGGACTTTACTAGGTGATACAGCAGTGTGACAGACACGATGGTCTTTATTTCCTCCAATGAACTGAGAAGTGACACCACCCTTTAGCTAATCCTTAAGAGCCAGACTCTGGATTGAGGGGCAATGATGTCTAACTCCATGAAAACATATACTGCAAGTTCTCATAGCCTTAGAAAGCCTCATATGCTCACTTTGGTCCAAACTGGTAAGAAAATAGCCTATTATAGCCAGAGGCTGGGGGCTTTTGCCAGTGGAGATGAAAGGGCCGACCCGTGGCGCTGAAGCCCTGAGGCAGGGCACAGCCAAAGGCAGGGAGGTTTCCCGAGACGAAGCCATGAGCGCTCTGGTGAGGTCCACCTGGGGCAGTGCTACACCCGGCTGTAATCGTGAACAATCCTCTTGAGAGACGGGCTTCAACGTGTAATGCTGCCCCTGTAGAAAATAACCCCTCACGTGAAGGCTATGCGTGCCAACTGATTCTCATGGGAAACTTCACTTGTAGGAGGTTTGATATCTAGAGCAATGAAGGCTCTGGCTTACTACCGCCAGTAGATAAGTCAATGGCTCTCACACTGTCCTAAAAGCATCATCCCATACTGGTTCAGAGAACTTGAGAACCACATCTTAGCCTGAAGCTGTGTGGTGCTCCTTCAGCTTAGGGTACAAAGAGCTGAAGTGTGATGATTGTAGAACGACAGCCCCGTGGGCCTGGACCCTCATCGGCCCTCAGAGCAGGCACGAGGTGGCAGTTTCTGCATGTCTAAATGGCGGGAATAAGAATCAGAGCACCCCAGTAATAAGCACATAGACGGCCCGGAGGTGCCTGGTGTGGAGTTAACAGCAACATTACCTGTTACTGCGACAGTGTTAGCCAAACAGGGCTCTGCTCGAGGTCAACCAGACCCCGGAGCAGAAGAGACCCCTCCTGTGACCGTGCAGCAGGCCATACCTTTCCAGTTTCCCTCTGGATGAGGTCCTGGATGTCGTCTGTCCAGCCGAGAAGCTCCACCAGCCTTTTCACACCATGGACCACATCCCCCAGCTGGGCCACGTCCCTGCCCCGAGGATTCCTAGCCAAGGACCCCACCAAGTCCCGGTTGATGAGCAGTCGGGGCACCGAGCTCCGCACAGCATCGGACAAGCTGGCAAAAGGTTCCACCTGAAAAATTGCCCAAACATGAGGAGCGGGCGCCCACTTTCCCAGGCCCTCAGGACCTTTGTGCCACAGTCCCTGAGGCCCTGGAGGTACTGCCTGACCAAGGTGAGACCGTGGATACGGAGAAAACCCGGCACCGCTTCACTTCTGCGCTAGCGCTCCTGCTGCTTGGTCTCAGCAGCCTTGCGTCTCCCCCTCCCCGGAGCCTGCCTCTCATCCACGCCCCTTGCTCTCCTGGCTCCTGCAGTCTCCCTGCTGAAGTTCACCCACACCATCTCACCTGCCCTCCCCGTCCACGCAGTGTCTTCTCCCGGCTCACCAGGGACATGACAGCCCATCTATCTGTTCCTGCTCCCTGAGGGCAAGTGCCCGACCCTCAGAGGGACCGCCACTGAGGGGCTCCCGAGGCACCCGCTATAACAGGGCCTGGCAAACTCAGGGAAAACACACAGAGCTCTGAGTCTCTAGCTGGTTGGAGGCCTGGGCACAGGTCTTTCTGGCCCCTCTGCCCCCGTAGTGCCTGAATCCAGTCAGGCACAGTGCCTTCAGGGTCTCATCACAGCCTTTAGAAGTTTCCTGAACGTCCAGTCCAGATGCATCTCCCAAGCACCTCAAACGCATGTGCAGAACTGAATTCAGCAACCCCAATCCAGACTCCTCAGCAAAGGCCCTGACCTCCCACAGGAGAGACAGACACCTCCCTCTTAAAGTCCTCGAGACGCCAGGCTCGAAGTCCAGCCCTCCTCCCCCTGCCATCTCGCACAGTCCCCAAGTGTGACTATGCTCAGCCTCCTGGACATGTGCTCAATTCATCCTGTTCCCAGATCTCTCTGATCTCAAGGATGACCAGATACACCCCTGGTTTCACTGCTTCTACAGAAAATCGGTCTCTGTGATAGATGTGACCTTGGAAGCCTGCTCCTGCCTGACATCTTTGCCCTCACGCGTCGTGCCCACCCACACTCTGGACACCTTCCTTCCCCCCGTCCTCCCACGCAGACTGCTGCTCTCTCGGCCTGGAACACCACTGCTTCCTCACATGATGAATCCACTCATATTCCAAAGGTAGGGCCCCAGAGTGTCCCACCAGCCCTCACTTCCTCTGCCTTGTCTCGCTAGCCTCCTCCCCACACATCTGTGCACCATTAGGCCTGCTGACAAACCTCCAGGGAGGTCCCAAGGATGAGCAGCAGGTCTGCCATGGGGAAGTCAGCCAGATGCAGCAGGAACCTAGCAGGCAGCGGCTCCCCGAAGAACACGATGTCAGGCTTCGTGACGCCAGAGCAGACGGGGCAGCGGGGGACCCTGTCCACCATCACGTCGGCCTGGTGACACGGAGAGAGTGGGCCAAGGGAGCCACACGGCACACTTGAAAAGGGAAAACCAACTTCTCACTGAGGACGCGTCAGACAGTCCCAACAGCGAGACGGTAGCACAGTGAGGCCCTGTGTATGGAGAACCCAGCTTCAGCAGCTATTAACACTGCCAGCTTTATCTCATACAGCCCCCAGAGTCTGGGGAGATGGCAGTAAGTTTTTTGTTTTGAGGTCGCAGTATTTGAAAGCAGATCTTGGATACTACGTGACATCTGACACACTGAACACTATGCTCTGCACTCTGCAGGAGCGCTTGTCAGAGACACTCAGCTGGTGAGAAAACCCAGCCGACCCTCAAACAACGCAGGGGCCAGGGCAACAACCCTTTGCACAACTGAAATCTGCACAAAATGTAGGTTAAGCCCTCTGTACACATGGTTCCTCCATATCTGTGGTTCTGTATCGTGATTCAATCAGCTGTGGATCATATAGTCCTAGAGTTCACAGTTATTTTCTTAAAAATCCACGTATGAGTGGACCCACACAGTTCAAACCCATGTTCAAAGTCAACTGTACTACTTAGATAGTCCTCAGCAGCACTCTGTAGGTATCTGGCTTACAACAGGTGTTAGTCAGTGAAAACGACTGTATAAATTTGTCCCTGATTTCAGCTGAAGCGATCCTGACGTGACCTTAGCCCTGAAGACATTCAGGTCAGCTTGAACTCACTGGCTGGAGTCACGACTCTCAACACCATCCACAGACCTCCTACTTGCAGGCCACGGTGGAGCAGTGTGAGTCGTCATATCCTGCTACACTTGTTCATGCTTGGGCTAGACATCAGAAGAGGAAACTAAGGGAAAAGACACTTGCCTTATAAGGTAAACCTTTACTGCTAATGCAAATTTGTTTTTGCAGGCTGAACCCAGTAAGGAGCAGCAGAAACAACAGACAAAAGAAACAGACTGTTCAAAGACTTTAGATATTAGCAGATCCAGATAAAACTGTATTATGCTTAAATTTTTTAAAGGACAGGTTTGAAATACTTGTTGGAGATAAAAAGCTATACAAAGTATTGCAGTGGATTTGGAAAGGAACCAGATAGGACTTGAAGTAATAAAATGTACAGTACTGAAAATTAAAGCTCAGTGGAGGGGCTTTATCCTCTATGGAAGAACAGTGTATCAATCAACTGGAAAGTAGATCAGGAGGAAGACTCAGAATGCAGCACCCAGGGGAACAAGACAGGACGCAGAAAAGAGTGGCCAAGGCTTCTGGGCAGAGCGTGAGCTCATCTCAGATGTTTTAACCCAGGGTCTAAAGAGGGAATACAAGGTCCACATGCGTGGGGCAGCCACTGTCCAGAGGAATTACCATGACTGAGGGCTTGGGTTTTTTTAAGCAAAAATGAAGAAGATATCAAACTACAGATTCAGAAAGCTCTACAGAAGCCCAGAGGGTCACAAAGAGTCAGAAACAACTGAGGGCCGAACAACAACATGGAGACAAAGTGAAGCGCGAAACCCCCCAGACAGGAGCTCTCAGATAGTCAGAGAAGAGCGAAAGTGCTTCCCAAGTTTATACAGAAAGCAGGAGACTCAGACTAGCCAATACAATATGGAAAAAGATGATCACGGAAAGGAAAACATGGTAAATCAGACTTCATTAAAATGAAAAACTTCTCCTCTGTGAAAGACAACGTCAAGAGGATGAGAGAAGTCACAGACTAGGAGAGAATACTTGCAGAAGACAAATCTGATAATGCAAAGAATTCTTAAAGCTCAGCAATAAGAAAATAGGCAACTCAATTTAAAAATGGGCCCAAGACCTCACCAAAAAAGATACAGATGGCAAATGAGTATAAGAAACAACTTCCACATTATATGTCACTGCTGCTACTGCTGCTGCTAAGTCACTCAGTCATGTCCGACTCTGCGACCCCATACGACTCTGCGACCCCAGAGACGGCAGCCCACCAGGCTCCCCCGTCCCTGGGATTCTCCAGGCAAGAACACTGGAGTGGGTGCCATTTCCATCTCCAATGCATGAAAGTGAAGTCGCTCAGTCATGTCCGACTCTCAGCGACCCCATGGAACGCAGCCCACCAGGCTCCTCCATCCATGGGATTTTCCAGGCAAGAGTACTGGAGTGGGGTGCCATTGCCTTCTCTGTTATGTGTCACTAGGAAACTGCAAATTAAAACAATGAGATACCACTATCCACCTACAAGAACGGCCAAAATCAACACCAAGTGTTGTTGATGCAGAGCAACAGGAACTCACATTCACTGTGGCTAGAAATGCAAAATGGGGCGGCCACTTTGGAAGACACAGACTAAACACTGTCTTAGCACAGGGTCAGCAGTCACAGTGCCTGGTATTTACCCAAAGAGCTGAAAACACATCCACAGAAAACCTGCATGTGGATGTTTGTAACAACTTTACTCATAATTACCAAACCTGGAATTAACCAAGGTGTCCTTTAGTAGGCCAATGGATAAACAAACTGTGTTACATCCAGACAATGGAATATTCAGTTCAGTTCAGTCGCTCAGTCGTGTCCGACTCTTTGTGACCCCATGAATCACAGCACGCCAGGCCTCCCTGTCCATCACCAACTCCTGGAGTCCATCCCCAACCCATGTCCATCAAGTCAGTGATGCCCATCCAGCCATCTCATCCTCTGTCATCCCCTTCTCCTTCTGCCTCCAATCCTTCCCAGCATTAGGGTCTTTTCCAATGAGTCAACTCTTTGCATGAGGTGGTCAAAGTATTGGAGTTTCAGCTTCGGCATCAGTCCTTCCAATGAACACCCAGGACTGATCTCCTTTAGGATGGACTGGTTGGATCTCCTCGCAGTCCAAGGGACTCTCAAGAGTCTTCTCCAACACCACAGTTCAAAAGCATCAATTCTTGGGCACTCAGCTTCCTTCACCGTCCAACTCTTACATCCATACGTGACTACTGGAAAAACTATAGCCTTGACTAGACGGATCTCTGTTGGCAAAGTAATGTCTCTGCTTTTAAATATGCTATCTAGGTTGGTCATAACTTTCCTTCCAAAGACTAAGCATCTTTTAATTTCATGGCTGCAATCACCATCTGCAGTGATTTTGGAGCCTCCCCAAAATAAAGTCTGATACTGTTTCCACTGTTTCCCCATCTATTTGCCATGAAGTGATGGGACCAGATGCCATGATCTTAGTTTTCTGAATGTTGAGCTTTAAGCCAACTTTTTCAACTCAGCCTCAAAAAAAAAAAACAGCGATCAGGCCATGAAAAGACATGGCGGAACCTTAAATACATAACGCTAAGTGAAAGAAGTCAACGAGAAGGCCGCACACTGTGTTATTCCAACTCTACGACGTTCTGGAAAAGGCAAAATTATGATCGCCAACCTAAATGAAACACTGACACAATGACAGAGGAATGGATAAAGAAGATGTGGCACACACACACACAAACGGAATATAACTCAACCATTAAAAAAGAATAATAATGATATCTGCAGCACCATAGATGAACCTAGAGATTATCATACTGAGTCAGACGCAGACACGTATCAGGTAGTGTCCCTTGTATATGGAATCCAATTTTTTATATGATACAAATGAACTTATTTACAAAACAAAAAAAGACACAGATTTCAAAAACAAATTTATGGTTACCAATGAGGAACTGTGGTAGGGAGAATTAATCAGGAGTTTAAAATATACACACTACTAAATGTAAAACATAAAACAGATAACCAACAAGGACCTACTATATAGCACAGGGAACTCATAATCTGTGATAACCTACATGGGAAAAGAGTCTGAAAGGGATCCACACGTATAAACTGAATCCCTGTGCTGTACACTTGAAACTAACAACACTGCCAACCAGCTACTGCTATTCGTCGTTCAGTCACTCAGTCGTGGCCACTCTCTGCAACCCCATGGACTGCAGCACGCCAGGCTTCCCTGACCCTCACCATCTCCTGGAGTTTGCACAAACTCCTGTTCATTGAGTCTATGATGCCATCCAACCATCTCAGCCCATTGCCCCCTTCTCCTCCTGCCCCCAGTCTTTGCCAGCATCAGGGTCTTTTCCAATGGGTTGGCTCTTCATGTATCAGATGGCCAAAATATTGGAGTTGCAGCATCAGCATCCGTCCTTCCAATGAATATTTAGGGTTGATTTCCTTTAGGATTGACTAGTTTGACTATACTTCAATAAAATAATAAGAATAATCATAAAGATCTGTGGTTGCTAAGGGCTTGGGTTCAGGGAGGGAATTAAGGTTGACTGATTACTGGATACAGGGTTTTCCTGGGGGGTGATGAAAATACTCCAGAAGTAGACAGAGGTGGTGTTTGCACAATACAGTGAAAATACTAAATACCAATAAAGTGTAGACTTTAAAGTGGTTAATTTTATGTTATGTGAATTCATCTCAATTAAAAAAAGACAGGATTCTGTGCCATGTCATTATTTCAGTTTCACCTTTATTTAAGATTTTCCACTCTACCTTACTCTACTTAAAAAAAAAAAAGCCATTCTAAGATTAAAAAGATATGGTATATATATACACGATGGTATATTACTCAGCCATTAAAAAGAATTAAATAATGCCATTTGCAGCAACATGGATGGAGCTAGAGATCATAATACTAAGCGAAGTCAGACAGAGAAAACTGAATACCATATGATATCACTTGTATGTGGAATCTAAAGTACAGCACAGGGACACCAACACGTGCTCACAGGAGCCCAAGGCTGCAGGTCTGGCGATCACACTTGGATGAACCACTGTCTAGAGGACAGGAGACACGGTGCTTGCCTGCCTTTAGCCCAGGCCGCTGTGTGAGGTCCTCCAGCGTCCACGTGGGAACTCTCCCAGACTGTGTGTTACAGGCCCCCGGCTTTGGCCTGCCGGTCCTCCTCCATCCAGGCCCTCTCTGAGACGGCACTGAAGATCAAGCCCTGAGCCTTTGGTGTGGAACACTGACTCCAAGACGCTAGACTAACAGAGAACTAACCCTAGGGCGTTTCAAATAGCGAGAACTCACACAAAGGAAACCACCTGAACATAAGACCCGGCATCATCCAACCACCAGGAGCGCCCTGTGCGGGGCGCCGCATCTAAGCAACAAACAAAGCAAAAGTACAAACCCAGCCGTCAGCAGACAGGACTCCACCTCACTCAGCCTTGCCCAGCAGAGGAAAAACAAACAGACAACAAAAAGAAAAGACTCAGCGCATATCTCACCCTATGGGAAGCTTACACAACCCCCTGGACCAACCTTAGGAGGGCAGAAACCAAAAGGAAGAAAGAATTCAACACTGAAGCCTGGGAAAAAGAGACTTTAAACACAATAAGTTAAAAGAAAATAATGAAAAGTCAGAGAAATACTACACAGATGAAGGAACAAATTAGAAACACAGAAGTCCAAATAAATGAAGAGGGAATAGGCAAACTACCTGAAAAAGAATTCAGAATAATTATAGCAAAGATGATCAAAAACCTTGAAAACAAAATGGAGAAAATGCAAGAGTCAATTAACAAAGACCTAGAAGAATTAAAGAATAAACATACAGGAACAAACAACGCAATTACTGAAATTAAACATACCCTGGAAGGAACCAATAGCAGAATATCTGAAGCAGAAGAATGAATCAGTGAGCCGGAAGATAAAATGGTGGAAATAACTTCTGAAGACCAGAATAAAGTAAAAAGAATGAAAAGAACTGAGGATAGTCTTAGAGACCTCTGGGACGATCTCAAATGCACCAACATTCAAATTATAGGGGTCCCAGAAGAAGAAGAGAAAAAGAAAGGATATGAGAAAATTGTCAATCAAGTCCAAGAGGCACAAAGAGTCGCATACAGGATAAACAAAAGGAGAAACACACCAAGACACACACTAATCAAACTAACAAAGACTAAACTCAAAGAAAGAACATTAAAAGCAACAAGGGAAAAGCAACAAGTAACATACAAGGGAAACCCCATATGTTTAATAGCTGATCTTTCAGCAGAAACTCTGCAGGCCAGAAGGGATGGCAGGATATGTTTAAAGTACCGAAAGGGAAACATCAACAACCAAGACCACTGTGCCCGGCGAGGATCTCATTCAAAATTGATGGAGAAATAAAAGGCTTTTCACACAAGCAAAAGTTAAGTGAATTCAGTACCACCAAACCAGCTTTAAAACAAATGTTAAAAGGATTTATATAGTCAAGAAATAGAAGAAAAAAGATAAAAATCAACCCCAAACAATTAAGAAAATGGCAATAGGAACATACGTATCAATAATTACTTTAAAGGAAAATGGATTAAATGCTCCAACCAAAAGACACAGACTGGCTGAATGGGTACAAAAACAAGACCCATACATATGCTGTCTCCAAGAAACCCACTTCAGACCTGAAGACACACAGAGACTGAAAGGGAGAGGATGGAAAAATATATTCCACACAAATGGGAAGCAAAAGAAAGCTGGAGGAGCAATCCTCATATTAGATAAAACAGATCTTAAAATAAAGTGTATTACAAGAGATAAGGAAGGACACTGCATAACGATCAAGGGATCGACCCAAGAGGAAGACATAACAACTGTAAATACCTCTGCACCCAACACAGGAGCACCGCAGTACGTAAGACGAACACCAACAGACGTAAAGGCAGAAACCGAAAGCAGGAGACTTTACCACCCCGCTCACACCAGTGGACACATCATCAAAACAGAAAACTAATAAGGAACCATGAGTCTTAAAGGATACATTAGATGAGATGGATCTCATTGATCTCCTCAAGACACTCCATCCAAATGCAGAAGAATACACCTTCTTCTCATGTGGACATGGAACATTCTCCAGGACAGACCATATCTTGGGTCACAAATCAAATCTCAGTAAATTTAAGAAAATTGAAATCGTATCAAGCATCTTCTCCGACCACAATGCCATGAGACTAGATATCAATTACAAGAAAAAAACTGTAAGAAACACTTGGAGATTAAACAACACATCTCTAAATAAGCAACAGGTTACTGAAGAAATCAAAAGGGAAATCAAAAAATTTCTGAAAACAAATGACAATGAAAACACAACAACTCAAAGCCTACGGGATGCAGCAAAAGCAGTTCTAAGAGAGAAGTCTGTAGCAATACAATCCTACCTCTAAAAAACAAGAAAAACATCGAATAGATAGCCTAACATTACACCTAAAACAACTCAAAAAAGAAGAACAAAAAAAAAATTAGTATGGAAATAAATCATATAAATGAAAAAAAATGAAAGAAAAAATAGTAAAGATTAATAAAACTAAAAGCCGGTTCTTTGAGAAGATAAACAAAATTGACAAAACATTAGCCAGACTCAATATGCCAGAAGATCTAGAAAACTCAGCAGTGGCAACAGGACTGGAAAAGATTAAGTTTTCATTCCAATCCCAAAGAAATGCTTTGCCAAAGAATGCTCAAATTAACATACAATTGCGCTCATTTCACATGCCAGCAAAGTAATGCTCAAAATCCTTCAAGTTAGGCTGCAATAATACGTGAACAGAGAAATTCCAGATGTATAAGCTGGATTTAGAAAAGGCAAAGGAACCAGAGATCAAATTGCTAATATCCGTTGTATCACAGAGAAATCAAGGTAATTCCAGAAAAACATCTACTTCTGTTTAACTGACCACACTAAAGCCTTTGACTGTATGGATCACAACAAACTGTGGAAAATTCTTAAAGAGATGGGGATATCAGACCACCTTACTTGCCTCCTGAGAAACCTGTTTGCAGGTCAAGAAGCAACAGTTTGAACCATACATGAAACAATGGACTGGTTCAAAATTGGGAAAGGAGTACATCAAGGCTCTGTATTGTGAAAAAGCTGGCTTAAAACTCAACATTCAGAAAACTAAGATCATGGCATCTAGTCCCATCACTTCACGGCAAATAGATGGGGAAAAAAATGGAACAGTGACAGACTTTTTTTTCTTGAGCTCAAAAATCACTGTGGATGGTGACTGCAGCCATGAAATTAAAAGACACTTGCTCCTTGGAAGAAAAGCAATGAAAAACCTAAACAGCGTATTAGAAAGCAGAGACATCACTTTGCCAACAAAAGTCCATATAGTCAAAGCTATGGTTTTTCCAGTAGTCATGTACAGATGTGAGAGTTGGACCATAAAGAAGGCTGAGCTCTGAGGAATTGATGCTTTCAAACTGTGGTGCTAGACAAGACTCTTGTGCGTCCCTTGGACAGCAAGGAGATCAAACCAGTCAATCCTAAAGGAGATCAACCCTGAATACTCATTGGAAGGTCTGATGCTAAGCTGAAGCTCTAATACTTTGGCCACCTGATGCAAAGAACTGACTCATTGGAAAAGACCCTGAGGTAAGGAAAGATTGAGGGCAGGAAGCGAAGGGGCAACAGAGGATGAGATGGTTGGATGGCATCAGTGACTCAAGGGACATGAGTTTGAGCCAACTCTGGGAGATAGTGAAGGACAGGGAATCCTGGCGTGCTGCAGTCCACGGTATCACAAAGAGTCAGACACGACATAGCAAATGAACAATAGCAACGCTCTATAGTTAACCAAAAACAGTAAGCGGAGCTGTAGTTACTGACACAAGGTATCTATGAAATTTTGCTCAGGGACAAAGCAATGTGAATATTAGTTATCCCATTAATGGAAAAAACTAATTGTGTGTGGGTGTAGGTACACAGAAATGTGCATGTATGTTTATATATACACACACATATCCAATGGGCTACAGGAACTGTCAGAAGGCAGATTCACTTTTCCCTACATATTTTGTATTTGCTTAATTTTTTTTTAATCTACAAATATCCTATGGCCCAATAAGTTTATATTTATAGATACTGGGAGTTAGGACTTGCACATTAAAAAATAACTGAAGTACAGCTGATAGCAAAGTGATTCAACTATACACACATATGTGTGTATATTCTTTTTATTCTTTTCCCTTACAGGTTATCAAAGATACTGAATATAGTTCCCTGTGCTGTACAGTAAATCCTTGTTGTCTGTACTGCCTTAATTTTGACAAGTAAATATTGATTTTTTATTTTAAAATTTAAGAAAATCATTTTCATAGTATTACTGTTCTGTTGTCCTTCCAACACAATGCTTATAAAATACCACTTCTCAAGGTTACTCCCAGTGAGAAGTGCAGAGGAAAAGAAGTCTCTGTGACAACTTACCCAGAAGTCCTCCCCTGGGTAGGGTCTTCGGCAGACGGTGCAGGTGGCAGAGGCAAGGGATCCATGAGCTTCAACGAGCTTTGAGTCAGGGATGCCAGATGCTGAAATTCAAACTGAAGGTAAGTGCTGCTGCCTCTGGGGCGGGGACGCAAGCCCCTCAGCGTCACCTCTGGGCGTGGCAGGCCCCCAGGAGAAGCCTCAGCCCTCCGTGGAAGCCTTAGCTCTATAGCCCACAGACAAAAGCCCGCTGATCAGAATAAGCTCCGTGACGAGGTTCTGACAAGGAGCCAAATCACAGTTAAAACAAAGTCTGTCTAACAGCACGTGGAAAAAATTATCAACATAGCTCGTAAGTGTGTGTGTGTGTGTGTGTGTGTGTGTGTGTGAGTTGCTCAGTTGTGTCTGGCACTTTTTGCAACCCTATGGACTATAGCCCACCAGAAGCCTCTGTCCATTGGATTTCCCAGGCAAGAATACTGGAATGGGCTGCTATTCCCTTCTCCAGGGGAATTTCCCAACTCAGGGATCGAACCCAGTCTCCTGCATGGCAGGCAGATTCTTCACCATCTGAGCCACCAGGGAAGCCCATGAAAAGATACTCAGCATCACTCATAACTAAAAAACTGCAAACCAAAACTACAATGAGATACCACCTCACACCAGTCAGAATGGCCATCATCAAAAAAATCTACAAACAATAAATGCTGGAGAGGATGTAGGGGAAAGGGAACCCTCTTACACAGTTGGTGGGAATGTACATTGATACAGCCACTATGGAAAACAATATGGAGATTCCTAAAAAACTGAATAAAACTACCGTATGACCCAACAGTCCCACTGCTGGGCATAAACTCTGAGAAACTATAACTGAAAAGACACAAGTACCTCAATGTTCACTGCACCACCATCTACAAATAGCTAGGACACAGAAGCAACCCAGATGCCCATCGACAGACGAGTGGATAAAGCAGCTGTGGTACATGCAGACAGTGGAGTACTAGCTATAACAAGGGATGCGTTGGAGTCAGTGCTAACGAGGTGGATGGACCTAGAGCCTATTATACAGTGAAGTAAATCAGAAAAACAAATATCATATATTAATGCATGTATATGGAATCCAGAACGATGGTCCTGATGAACCTATTTACAGGGCAGCAGTGGAGATGCAGACATAAAGAACAGACTTAGGGACACAGGGTGAGGAGGAGAGGATGGGACAGATGGAGAGAGCGGCATGGAAACACACACGCCACTACTGTACACTGGGCCACCGGTGAGAACCCGCTCTCAGACGCATTCCTTCTTATAGCTCCCTGTATGACTCGGGGAGCTCAGCCGGGCGTCCGTGGCAACCTACAGGGGCAGGAGGCGGGAGGGAGGCTCAAGAGGGAGCAGACGCATATATACCTATGGCTGATTCATGTTAATGTGAGGGCTTTTTTTTAATTAATGAATAGCAAAAAAAAGCCTGTGAAAACGCAGTAGAAAAACATTTGACGTAAGTCTAGATCCAATTACACCCAACCAAGAAAAACATTTTCTATGCTACAGACACCAAGAGTAAGAAAATACTGCTAATATAAATACATTTCCAAAAACCTGTGGAAAAACAAACAAAAGGTGACTTATCGTGCAAGTTCTGTTACCACCATGAGCTTTGGAAGGCCATTGGTATGAAGACCTGGTTCTTGCTGCCATGTCCCCACCGTCCCCACTCTACACATGTGAAGGTCACAGCCGCACACTCCCACTTCCCACAAGCCTGCGCTGCTGCATTTCCAGGAAAGAGATCATCCCCACTGCCTATGCGGTTCCAAGTTGTAGAGTCCTTCTAGCAAGTAAACATTCTTCTGGAGTTGAGACAGCTCCTTTTTTCAATTCACAACACATCTGTAGCCTGGCTGAGCTGCCACTGGCTTGCTGGGAGCTGCCTGTCAGCAACTGCTTCTCCAGGGCGCACGGCCAGAGGTCAGCATGACCCACGAGTCACTGCGCGTGGCCACCATCTAGGCACAGTCAAGAAATCACCACACTGAATTTGATATTAAGGAACTGTTAGTGACTTCTTTCTGTGATAATGATATCACGGTTGTGTTTTAGAAGTCTTTACCTTCTAAAGATACCCATTGCTGGATTTATAGATTAAATTTATGATAAGAGTATTTGCTTCAAAATACTCAGGGGTGAGAGAAGATGGGGGTAGGACACAGGTTAAACAGGCCTGGCCATGATGAGATAACGAGGCCATGAGCATTCATCACATACATCTCACTGTGTGCTTAAAAAATTCCATAATGAAAACTTGAAAAAAGAAAACCATCAGATCAACAAAACCAGAAGCTCCCAATGTCAACTTTAGCTCTATCCCAAACTCACGACCTAGAAAGTGGGTCCACCAATGAGGTCTTAACAGTGATACTTAAAACACAAAGAGGACATTTTTGCTGGAGATGATGGCAAAACTTCTTGGGTCAAAATCAGCCACAAGGATGGGGAATAAGAACTAGGCCTCAGCCCTACCTAGAAACAGGCACCTGAGCCTTCCCTGCGGGAGCGAAAAGGTGTGGAACAGGAGCAAGGCTCACCTCTCTCGAGCCCGTCGATGTTCTGGGTGTAGAGCCGCAGAAGCAGCCCCTTCTCGTGTAGCAATCGGAGGAAGTAGTGAGTAGCATTGGGCCTATAGTTCCCAGGGTACAGCTTCTTGGCAAAAGTGAAAAATGGCTTGGGGTCATGAAAGAAAAAGGAGAGCTCAAAAATGGCCTCAGGGTAGGGGAGCTTGTACTGCTGGAGGATGCTGTAGTAGCCAACCCCTGGAGACCTGCAGAGAGAAGCGAGAGGCTCTGAGCCATTCAAGAGACAGCAGGGAGTGGAGGGAGCTGTGGGACAAGCTCTGGGAGTGCAAGGCACCTGAAGTCTGGGATGCCGCTGGGTGTGCTGATGCCGGCCCCCACCATGACCACCACCTTCTGGCAGGCTCTGGTCTTAATCAGCTCAGCGATGTCCTGCAGGAGAAACTTCTTCTGACTGTGGCCTCCCCCTCCAGTGTCACTTGAGGCACCAGCAAAACAAGATATGGACCATCCTCCACCTGGAATACTGATAGAAAAGGAGAGCAGCCAGGTAACCGATGATAATCGAGCTGATGCCGGCAAGAATGAGCAATGTCTGCCTTCCACCAACCCCACCACTAAGAATGACTACACTTCCTTCCCACCCCACAAACGACCATCTTTCTTATCGTGGGATAAAACAGAAACTCTGAAATCAAGATCTATTTGGGAGCAAAAATTTCAGAAAAGTATCATTTCACAATTCCTGTTATCAAAAGCTAGTGAAGGCTCAAGCTAGAGCCAAGACATCTGGGGATGCTCTCTGCAGAGCCATACACCCTAACATAGAAAGGATGTGACAAATACTCAGTGACATTTAAAGCAAATTAAACATCTCAGACTTTACGCCAAATATTCAGTTCAGTCACTTAGCCACATCCGATTTTTTGTGACCCCACTGACTTCAGTACACCAGGCTTCCCTGTCCATCACCAACTCCTGGAGCTTGCTCAAACTCATGTCCATTGAGTCGGTGATGCCATTCAACCATCTCATCCTCTGTCATCCCCTTCCCCTCCCGCCTTCAATCTTTCCCAGCATCAGGGTCTTTTCCAATGAGTCAGTTCTTTGCATCAGGTGGCCATAGTATTGGAGTTTCAGCTACAGCATCAGTCCTTCCAATGAATATTCAGGACTAATTTCCTTTAGGATTGAACTGGCTGGATCTCTTTGCAGTCCAAGGGACTCTCAAGAGTCTTCTCCAACACCACAGTTCAAAAGCATCAATTCTTTGGCACTTAGCTTTCTTTATAGTTCAACTCTCACATCCAAACATGACTACTGGAAAAACCATAGCTTTGACTAAACAGACCTTTGTCAGCAAAGTAACATCTCTGCTTTTTAATATGCTGTCTAGGTTGGTCATAGCTTTTCTTCCAAGGAACAAATGTCTTTTAATTTCATGGCTGCAGTCACAATCTGAAGTGATTTTGGAGCCCCAAAAAAGATAAAGTCTCTGTTTCCATTGTTTCCCCATCTATTTGCTATGAAGTGATGGGACCAGATGCCATGATCTTCGTTTTCTGAATATTGAGCTTTAAGCCAACTTTTTCACTCTCCTCTTTCACTTTCATCAAGAGGCTGTTTATTTCTTCTTCCCTTTCTGTCATAAGGGTGGTATCATCTGCATATCTGAGGTTCTTGATATTCCTCCTGGCAATCTTGATTCCAGCTAGAGTTTCATCCAGCCTGGCATTTCACATGATGTACTCTGCACATAAGTTAAATAAGCAGGGTGACAATATACAGCCTTGTTGTACTCCTTTCCCAATTTGGAACCAGTCTGTTGTTCCATGTCCAGTTCTAACTGTTGCTTCTTGACCTGCATACAGATTTCTCAGGAGGCAGGTAAGGTGGGTCTGGTATTTCCATTTCTTTAAGAATTTTCTACAAGTTTGCTGTGATCCACACAGTCAAAGGCTTTGGCATAGTCAATAAAGTAGAAGTAAATGTTTTCCTGGAACTCTCTTGCTTTTTTGATGATGATCAAACCAGTTTGATATCTGGTTCCTCTGCCTTCTCTAAATCCAGCTTGAACATATGGAAGTTCACATTTCATGTACTGTTGAAGCCTGGCTTGGAGAATTTTGAGCATCCCTTTGCTAGCATGTGAGATGAGTGCAATTGTGCGGTAGTTTGAACATTCTTTGGCGTTGCTTTTCTTTGGGATTGGAATGAAAACTGACCTTTTCCAGTCCTGTGGCCACTGCTGAGTTTTCCAAATTTGCTGGTATTTTGAGTGAAGCACTTTCACAGCATCATCTTTTAGGATTTGAAATAGTTCCATTGGAATTCCATCGCCTACCACTAGCTTTGTTCGTAGTGATGCTTTCTAAGGCCCACTTGACTTCACCTTCCAGGATGTCTGGCTCTAGGTGAGTGATCACACCATCGTGGTTATCTGGGTCATGAAGCTCTTTTTTGTATAGTTCTTCTGTGTATTCTTGCCACCGCTTCTTAATATCTTATGCTTCTGTTAGGTCCATACCATTTCTGTCCTTTACTGTACCCATCTTTGCCAAATATTAACAGAATGTTAATTAAGTAGGTTCAAGACACCATTCCAAAAAGAAACACTCATATCCTGACACCGAGGGATTCAAACAGCTGCAGAGCCTCCATCTTCTATGTTCGCAGCCATTCAGAAGGCTGCTCATTTTTTATAGCAGCCAAACATATGAAACAACCCAGGCAAGGCAAGAGCCGACTGGAGCTGGGGGTTACCTTGCAAAACTCCAGGAGTCTCAGGTCATCTGCAGAAGCCAGGAGCTGAGACACTCACAATACTGTTTGGAGTATGAGATAGTCTTCCACAAGAGAAAAAGAGCAAAACACACAATAAAGATGCCACAGGCTTCGGAGAGGCATCAGGACTAAGAGGCTCCACAACCAGGAAGCACCAGAAAGACGACAGAGACAACACAAGCTGCACAACAGGCGCAGCACCTGGACACGCCCACCTGAGGCAAGTCTGCAGCCGCAGGGCGCACAGGCAGAGCCCAGTGCGGGCCTGAAGGCGCCAGACTGCCTGATCTGCTCTCAGGGCCTCATTGGGCATCTACCTGAGCTACACAACTTCATCACCTGCTGGTAGCATGTTGGCAACCTGTCCAGAGTTCAAGACGGCCAGCCCCACTCCACAGAGCATCTGCCTCTCACCCCAAGGCTGGCAGCCACCACGCCCATCTTCCAGAAGGCCCTGATGTCCCACAGCTAGGACTTCGGCCCTCAGTATAGACCCCTCCACCCTGACAGGAAGAGATTAAACAAACTGAAACGAAAACCCACCCCAAATGATTGATAAATCTAAAGTGAATACAGACACAAAAAGAGGAAAGAGAGTATTTATTTTATCATTTGTGATACAGGTAAGAAATAAGCACCCTAAAAGCATATCTTCAGATACAGGCCAGGACAATCCAGAGCTTATCTTCCAGGAGTGTGGTCCTAGCTCACTTTGTTTGCCCGTTGTCTCTGGTTTTCCTTTCGCTCCTGCACAATCTGCACACTCACCTGCTCACACCCTGCTGCTGAGGTTCTCCCTGATGCCCTCGGACCCCACAGCGCCAGAGCATCTTAGCACCACACACCCCACCCCAGTGACAGTTTCAGGCCCGCTACTCCCTCTCATAGACCTCTCTTTTCCTGGTTTGTACTCACTCTAAACCCAGCTCCTTTACCTGAAAAGACCTTTTTACCCCTCAGCATGTCTAGAATCTCCCAGAGCCAAGGCCACTCCTTCATAAAGCCACTGCCCAACCCAGTAAGAAGTCACCTTTGCCCTCCTCTGAAGAGTGACAACTCTGGCTCCCCTTCTTCACTTTAGGGCCTGTCACCCCTGCCCTCCTGAAGTAACACTGCACAGCTGCCTCGCACAGTCCACTCTGAGGTCAATGACAGTGCAACTCAGGAGCTCACTGGCCACTCAGTCCACTTGTGATGCCTCTCCTGGCAAACCATCATCTTGGTTTTCCAAAGAACAGGCCTCAGAAAAGTATGTAATGAGAAAGAGGAACTGGCAAGGGAAGGCAGGGCTGAGGGCACCAAAAGGGGAGTCAGAGCCCTAGTCACTATTGCCTCATTAAGTCACTCAGCACCCTGAGCCTTGGCTGCCAAAGCCAAAAGCAAGGGAGCCAGAGCTTATTCCAACAGTCTTTTGAAAAAACCCACAGCTGTAAATCTCCCAGCAGAAAGTACAGGAAATACAGCAGAGAAACAATGCTTTCCCACTCCTCCCCATGCTCTTCCAGAGATGCCCATGGATTCTGAGGAAAGTTCTCCTCCACCCAAGTCTTCCATAAAAGCACCAGACAAGGCAGCTCTCCTGAGTGTACATCAATGAAATCTCCGAAGGGGGGTTTCCAGTGAAAACCATAGTTAGGAAGGGAAAAGATGGCTCTGGCTACAACCACAGCTATTAAATGTCCACTTCACATGGCGTCAAGAACATCTGTTCACCTAAGGTCCTCAACCAAACATTTCTGTGCTCCTTCCAAATGCAAATTATGGGGAATACAAAAGGAATCAGAGGAAAGTTGTGATACTGTGATTTAGAATTATATATATCTATTCAGCTCAGTTCAGCCGCTCAGTTGTGTCTCTTTGCAACCCCATGGACTGCAGCACGCCAGGCTTCCCGGTCCATCACCAACTCCCAAGGCTTGCTCAAACTCATGTCCATCAAGTCAGTGACCCCATCCAACCATCTCATCCTCTGTCACCCCCTTCTACTCCTGCCTTCAATATTTCCCAGCCTCAGTCTTTTCCAGTGAGTCAGTTCTTCACATCAGGTGGCCAAAGTATTGGAGTTTCAGCTTCAGCATCAGTCCTTCCAATGAATATTCAGGACTGACTTCCTTCAGGATTGACTCTTTGGATCGCTTTGCAGTCCAAGGGATGCTCAAGAATCTTCTCCAAACAGTTCAAAAGCATCAATTCTTCGGCGCTCAGCTTTCGTTATAGTCCAACTCTCACATCCATATATGACTACTGGAAAAACCATAGCTTTGACTATATCTAACAATATATATTTTCAGTCTTAGTCCCAGAACCCTTAGAATTTCCTAAGAGCAATGGGAACACCTTTTGTTACAGTATTTGGTCTTTTGGCCTCAGGCCCTGAAATCCCTTCAGAGCTATGAAGTGAAATAAGTGTCCTGTTATTCATAACAAGCCTCTTACAACTAGGCTGAATTTATGTTAATGAGGTGATTATTGGAAATCCCCTAAGGATGGGGTATGGTTGCCAGGGAAACCAACCACAATTAGAGAGTTGGAATCTCCATGAAAACCCAAAAACAAGAGGTTCAGAAAGCTTCCACGTGCCAGGCCCCAAACTCCACAGGGACAGAGGCTCCTGCATTTGGAACTCTCCCAAACCTCAGCCTGGGTATCTCTTTATTGGCTTGTTCATTCATACTTTTTAATATCCTTTATAATAAACTAGCAATCTACTAAATACACCGGTTTCTTGAACTCTGTGAGCGGCTCTAGCAAATTAATCACATCAGAGGAGGGGTCACAGGAAGCTCCGACCTGTAGTCAGTGGGTCAGAAGCACAAGTGGACCTGGGTCAGTGGCTGAAGCGATGTCCGTCCTATGGGACTGAGCCCCTAACCTGCGGAACCTGGTGCTGTCTCCAGGCTGACGGAGTCAGAGTTCAGTTACATTTGACATCCGGTTGGTGTCTGTGGAAAACTCGAAAGTTGCTCGCTGGTATTGAAATAAAACCCATTGTTGAGTGCCTAGTCGAGTGCAAGGTATCACTTAGGGTACTTAATGTGTACTTCTCATTTACACAAGTAAAATGTCCGCCACTGAAAAACACATGGACTGAATTTAACCAAACGTCTAGAAAATACTGAAGGTGTATGACTTAAAGTAAATGCTCCATGGAATGAGATCTACTGAGAGTAGGGGTAAGCTGAGGAGCAAGCACAGATGCTGCTTGGGAAATGGAGACAAAGGACACCTTCAAACAGGAGCCCCTAAGATACAAGCTCAAAGGGCAGAAATTTCAAATTGTAGACAGCCTATGCAAGCAAACTGCTCTTCTCAGGTACCTTCATGCCTCCAGTTTGGGCTGCAAGTGGTGGCAAGGATTTACTGATTGATAAGGTCACTATTTAGCCATGCCCCAACCACACAACTGCCTGCAGATTCTGAAACTGAAATAAGCTCCATGGAGGCAACAATTTGACCCCTGCTCCATCACTGCACCTGGAACAGTCTGGTAGATGATAAGTTTCTTGGATGAAAGAAAGACTCCTCCTTGGTATCTCTTTATTAAAACTCTTCAGTATTTTTGATAGTTGTGTAAGAAGGCATTAAGTGAATGTACCACTATTTACTGAAATACTTGTCCATTATTGGGCATGAAGTTAGTTTCCTAACAACTGTGATTAACAACTATGGTCTTAAGATTTTTCCACTTGTACGTCCGATTTCTAGACAAGGATTCAAAATGTGCAACTCCTGTGTATGAACCTGAGGAAGGGTATGAACATATGCTGGTGGGAGTATTAATTGCACGACGTTTATGTGGGGCAATAAAATGTAGACACAGGAGTTCCACTACTAGAGATTTATCCAAAAGGTGGAGTACGAACAAGGTTATTCAACACAGCACTATTTGTAATAACTAAAGATCAGAAACATTTTCAACACGAGACTGGTTAAATTAAGTATGAAACGTCCAAAGAATGGAATTCTACAGATTAGCATAAAAGACTCAGAAAGCATTTAAGTTTAGAATGGAAGTAACCCCAAAACACGTTAAGTGGAAAAAAAAAAAGGTACAGAACAGAATCTAACTAAAACGGGGTCCGGATGTCAAGAATGAACATTAAGTGTTGTTTACACACGTCCAAAATACCCCTGGGAAGAAACGAGAAACCGTTGCCGTCCGGGACTCCAGAACGCCCTTCAGAGCCGCCTGAGCCGTGACTCGCCATTTTCAGGTTCTCCAATCGTCCCGCTGACCACACAGGGGGGCCTGACATCCCTGCTCGCCTGAGGGGGTCGGTCTCCTCCCTGGGCCCCGCCCGGCACCGCAGCCGCCCCCGCCCGGAACGAACCGAGGCCAGCGGGTCCACGCCCGCGCACCTCGCAGGCCCCAGAACCTGAGGGCTGGAACAGCTGAACGAGGAAACAACGCCATGCTTCTCCGCAGTGCGCAATGTCAGGTGCCCAGGGGTCTCGTGCGCGCCCCGCCCCCCGCGAGCGCGCCCTTTCCTTAGCCTCCCGCTCTTTCCCCCCCTGTGCGTGTTTCCTGCGCGTCCTTCCTGGCCGTCTCGCTCAGCTCGTCCCGCCCCTCCAAGCGCACCTTCGCCGGGTCTTCGCGAGCCCTTACCCTAGCCTCACGTTCTCTTTCCCCGTCCCAGCAGCCCAGGTGGAGGTGGACGTCAGGTGGGGGCGGTTTCCTATTCTATTGCGTTCCAGCCTCTGGCTCCCAAGACCAAACCTGGAACCTGCATTCTCTACCCTCGCTCTCACCTTTTTTCTGTTGAGATGGAGATGAGAACTAACACTTTGGGGAGCGCTTTTTGTGGTCAGGCATCATATTTATACTTAGTCCTCGCAAGCCACTACTAGGAAGGTGGCATTGTTAACCCCACTTGAATCAAGAACATTGGGTCACAAAGCCAGCTCGACCTAGGCGCCCGTACTCTTCAATGCCTCAGTAGCACGGCCAGCCTCGAGGGGAAATCCGTTACAAACCCTGGAGAGAACTGGCTCCAAAGCCAAGAGGCTCGGTTACTATGACAACCAGCCGGCGCCTAAAGCTGAGCATAGAACTCCCAGCTTGCCCCGCGTGACGCAGCGCCGGAAGTGAGTGAGCACTTCCGGCGGCCTCCGCTTCGCCCTGGCATCTCCGCGGTACTCCTTTCCCCGGTTGTTCCTGCAGTCATGAAGGACGTACCCGGCTTCTTACAACAGAGTCAGAGCTCCGGGCCCGGCCAGGCCGCCGTGTGGCACCGTTTGGAGGAGCTTTACACCAAGAAGTGAGCGCCGAGCCGAAGGGCCGTGGGCCTCCTGGGATAGGAGAGCGACAGAGGGGACGGGGTGGGCCTTGATCTTGGTGGACTGAGGGCGCTCGGACCCGTGTGGATTGAATGGGGACAAGCTAGACAGAGAAGGTGTGCTCAGGGACCCGGAAGGCAGGACCGAGGAGGGAAAAGGGTGACATCCCACAGGACTGAGGAGGAGAGCCAGACTGGGTTTTGGGATCTAGCGTTCACTGCCTTCTGGACCTGTGACTGAACAGATACCGATATCTTACATTTAGCCTTGTCATAACCTACTGTTATTTTTCTCAGCAGTCTGGAGAAACAAGACAAACCAGAGACCAGTGCATTTTTTTGCCCTGTTGATTCTGCCACTAGTGACCAGTGGTTGCTGGCGTGCAACCCCTTCTCCGCGTGCCATGGCCCCTGCTTCCCTTGCGTTTCATATTGGGCTTTGTGCACCTAGAAAGATCTTAGAGTGTGGGTTTGTTTAGAAACAGGATGAATTTCAGAACAATATCAGTTGATAAACAACAACCTCTTTTTAAATACAGAATAAAATGTTAGCCGTGGGTTAGTGATTTTTCACAGGAAAACACAGCTCTTGTAATGCTCCCCTGTTAACAACCTTAGCCTTTAGCATTGTGTCTTTTGCATGGATATTCACTATGTGTTTTGATGATAGCAGCCTTCTGCTATTAGCAGATTTTGAGGGGGAAAAAATCTTGGTTTTTGGTAAATAATTGCTTGTGTAGCCCTTTGTACTTTTAGTGCATTTTACTTGCATTCTTAAGAATTAGCCTCTGGTTTCAAATGCGCTATGTCATTGTTTTAGAGATTTTCTGTATTAGCTCATTCAGTCCTTCATCCTATTCATAGATGAGGAAACTGAAGCTCAGTTTAAGCTCCTTCCCTGAGGTAGTCAGCTACTAAGTAGAAGAGCCAGAATTTCAAATTCCATACATATGATTCCAAACTTCTTGTTTCCAGTCAAGGCTTGCAGTAACCCTTTGAGGTAATCTAGAAAGATGTTCTCCATTTATAGCTGAGAAAAGAAAGTGATCTCTCGGTGACGTAACCATTGAGTGGCAGAGACAGGGGAAGAACTAAGCTTTAAAAAGCATGTGCTCTAGCTTTCTTGTGGTAAACATTAGAGACGACGAGTGTTGTTATCTGATAGGACCATCGAAGGTGACGGCGTCTGTGACTGGCGTTAGGTTGTAGGTCTCAAGAGCCTTGTGTTTTTCAGGTTGTGGCATCAGCTGACACTTCAAGTGCTTGATTTTGTGCAGGACCCCTGCTTTGCCCAAGGAGATGGTCTCATTAAGGTAAATGATTTGCCATGCCATGTCACAGTATTTAAATATGCTCAGGTACTTTTTAAAAATAAAAGGTGGACTTCTCAATTATATATATATATGTCTACTCAGCAATCACTTTATGTCAGGTACCATTCTGAGTGCTTTACACATTTATTCATCTACTCCTCATAACAACATTGGTAGATTAGTACTACTGCTGTTCTGTTTTTCTTATGTAGAGGCAGACACCAAGAGCTTAAGTGACTCGTCATAGATCACAGCTGATAAGTGACAAAGGAAGATTCAAACATAGACATTCTAGCTTCTTCTAGAATCCCAGCCTTGTCGACATCGGTACTTGTCGACAGATGTTACAACTGCCATCGCTCCTCTTCCCCTCCCCCACTGACTCTGCTTGTTTCCCTCAACACTGTCCTGGACATTGTGGAAGACGTGCTTCACTGGGAGTGGGAGGCTCAGTACCGTGGAATGCTGCTTAGTACCATGCTGCCTCTAATAGAGCCTTGTAGAATTTTGTCAACAGAAAAACACACTCTGCCGGAGCCTTTCCCAGATCCCCTGCTTTCCACCCCACAAACCCCTCCCTTTGCCCAGATTTGTATACTGGTAAACTACTGACTCGGAGAAGGCAATGGCACCCCACTCCAGTACTCTTGCCTGGAAAATCCCATGGATGGAGGAGCCTGGAAGGCTGCAGTCCATGGGGTCGCTGAGGGTCAGACACGACTGAGCGACTTCACTTTCACTTTCATGCATTGGAAAAAGAAATGGCAACCCACTCCAGTGTTCTTGCCTGGAGAACCCCAGGGACGGGGGAGCCTGGTGGGCTGCCATCTATGGGGTCGCACAGAGTCGGACACGACTAAAGTGACTTAGCAGCAGCAGACTACTGACTTGATGGACATGAGTTTGAGCAAACTCTGGGAGTTGGTGATGGACAGGAAAGCCTGACCTACTGCAGTCCATGGGGTCACAGAGACTTGGACTTGACTTGAGCGACTGAACTGATCTGGGACTACTCTTTGAAATCTTTCCTGATATCTTTCTCCTTGATGCCTTTCTCTTGGATTCTGAATGAATCAGAGGTGTATAAATGCATTGGAACTGAAAGCTAGTTTGTAATGATTGTTTCAGTTATTTGCTTTAATTGTACTTATAGTGAGGCTTACCACTTTGACATTCCACCATCTGGACTTCTAAGGTTTTCTTGTGGTTTATGTCTATCAGTTTGACATTTTACCACTCAAAGGAACTTGTAACCTTCTGTAAGCCTGGAGATTTTGCTGGCCATGCTATCTTCTGGATTATGTGAAAAAATGATAAATTAGAGCTGTCTCAATAGTTATTCCCTAAGGTTCTATGTCTTAGTAGTGGATAACTCATAACTGCTCTTTTTTTTTTTTTTTTTTTTTTTTTTTTTTTTTTTTTTGCTCATTTCTATTGTTTGGTTTCTTATCTTCAAATCACTTTCACCTCATAGCAAAATATTTGCTCAGCCTCTTGGAAATGTGACATCATATTTAGGTCAGTAGATTTGTTTGCTATTTCCTTGGACAAAATAAAATTATTGGGCCCCAGCCCTCGTCATTCTCAGATAGATAGTATTGATAAAAATGCAAATTAATCATCAAAAAGGAATAGGGGGGGTTTATTTGAGCCAAATTGAGGGTTATAACCTGGGAGACAGACTCTCAGAATGCTCAGAGAACTATGCAACATGTTAGGGTAGAAACCAAGCCCCGGTCAAAAGCACAGTCATACACATGTGAGACACAGGGCAGTGCGTCAGAATGACGTCCTGATACTTTACATACAGTCCATCAAGGATGCACGGCCAGGTAGGGTCGTAGACAGAGAGCAGCAAGTCCCCTTGACCACTACAGAGCTGGAAAAACACGCCCTTCACTTAAGAAGTTACATTGTGGGAAGAAAGGAAGCATCGGTGTTTGTGGTGGAGCAGGCGCCCTAGTGCAGATGCGCAGTGCAGATGAGGGGGCCGGAGGCCCAGAGCAAGAAACGCACGTGTGGTTTTTCTTGTCCTGCTTAAAAATATGAATTGTTTGTATTCTTTATTCAGTTTTAAGTTTATATATTTTAGTGTTTAATATAAATTTATTTCATCAGTAGTAGTCATGAATTTTCAGTCCCCAGAAATAATTTTGACTTTCTAGACTTAGTGAACTTTTTGCCTTAGAGAGCTTTTTTTTTTTTTAGGTAATTTCATAAATCATAACATATCAGAGAAGTTGAAACACTCCCTCTTAATGATAAAGGTATCTTTCAAATTGTTGTCTGTAATGAAAAATCCACTTTATTACATTGACTCTTTGCTAGGTGCCTGATACGAATATCTAACTGGCTGCTACAGGTTCGTTTTTCCCCCTAAGTTGTATTGAGAAATAATTGGCATCTGTGGACATGAGTCTGGGTGAACTCCGGGAGTTGGTATGGACAGGGAGGCCTGCCGCGCTGCAATTCATGGGGTCACAGAGTCACACACGTCTGAGCGACTGAACTGAACTTTGTTTTAGTTTAAGGTGTCCAGTGTAATGATCTGATGTACATATGTATGCAAAATGACCACCACAGTGAATCTAGTTAGCATATCACCTCACATTGTTCCTGATTTGTTTTTCTTGTGATGAGAACTTGTGAAATCCACTCTCCTAGCAACCTTCAGGTGTACTGTGCGGAGCGGTTAGCTGTCGTCGCCGTGCTGTGCGCTGCACTCCCCAGGACTTAGGCATCTTATAGACAGGAGTTTGCGCACTGACCACCTCCACCCCTGCTTCCGGCAGCCACCATTCTGCTTTCTGTATGAGTTGGCTTCTTAGGTTCCACGTGTAAGTGAGGTTAAATAGTACTTGTCTTTCTCTGACTTATTTCACTTCACATGATGCCCTCAAGGTTCATTTGCGTTGTCATAGATGGCAGGACTTTCATTTTTTAGGCTGAGTGATAGCCCATTGTGTATATGTATTAACCACATTTTGTTTCACAGAGACATTTCCATTTTTCAGTCTTCATACCCAGGGGAACTTTAAATGCTCCTTAGCCAAAGTTGACTTGTCTGAAGGTTCCCTCTCCCAGCTTTGCCCACACGAGGCACTCCCTTTGCCACCCTGTTGCCCAGCTGTGAGCTCAGAGGTTGTCAGCAGCTCCCCTCTGTGTGACCTGCCCACACTGAGCAGGTCTGCAGTTCACTTGCAGATTTCTCAGACACTCTGTCATCCTCACTGCCTTTGCTCCTGTCTCTTCTGTCATGACTACTCATGGCCTCAAGCTGTTCTGTTTCCTCAGTCCTTTTCCTTCCCGTCCTCTTTGCATCCAGCCATGTGTATAAAATACAAATGTGGTTGTACGTGTCCACTGGTATAGCTTTGACTTTAGGATAGAGACCAAGGCCCCGTCTCTGTGTCCTTCTGAAGTACTTCTCAAACATAATGCAGTTATTTCTTTGGTGCTTTTGCATATGTTTGTTCCTGTCTGGAATGGTGTCCCAACTACCCCGTCTACCACATCAAATTTGTCCACCTCTTACTGCTCTTCATTCCTTAAGGCTCAACTATCAGTTTCTGAAATAACCTTGGCAATCTCTTTCATGGGCTAATCCAGCTGTGTGCTTTTTTTCCTTGCTTTGTAACTCACAGTGTTGCCATTTGTTTCCAAGTCTGGCTTCTCCACTAGGCCAGAAGCTCCTCAGAAGTTCGGTTTTCGTCTGACACATTCTGTGCTGTAGTACTTAGTAAACAGTCTCAGTAAGTGCTCAAGTGTTTGCTGAGTGACTGTGATACTGGATAATGGGACATAATTAGCCTGCAACTTTCTGACTTCTGTTTAGTTAGTGAGCCTTTCAAACGGATAGTCTGTTTTATTCAGAGTACTTTGGAGGACAAATAGATGAGTTGGTCCTTGGGAGAGTCTCATGGGACAAGGTTCTAATTCTAAACGCTAGGGGAAAAAACAACAACTCTAGCTTTTTTCAGTAGTTCACTGGTGATCGTTTTTAAAATCATTCATCTATTTGGCTGTGCCGGGTCTTAGTTGTGGCGCTCAGAGTCTTTCTAGAGTCCTGAAGAGTCTTTGTTTAGGAACACAGGCTCTCTAGTTGAGGCACAAGCTCAGTTGTTGCAACATGGGCTTAATTGCTCTGCTGAATGTGGGGTCTTAGTTCCCCAACCAGAGGTTGAACCCATAACCCCTGCGTTGCAAGGTGGATTCTTAATGCCTCGACCACCAGGGAAGTCCCTAGTGGTGATCATTTATGTGAGCTTAATAAGCCCCAATTTGGGTCTTCTGTTACTCAGCACATACTTAGGCAGTGCCTGCTGTGTGATGGGTATCATGCTAGTGTCTGAAGTCTTGATTTTGCAGAATGAAAGACATCCTATAATTACTCTCCATGTTTTGGTTCCACAGCTTTATGAAAACTTCATCAGTGAATTTGAACACAGGTAAAATTCTTTTGTTTGTTTTTGTTTTTGAAAATGAAGACATTGATTTGTTGACGTTCAAAGACTGGGTTTTTATTTCAGGGTGAATCCTTTGTCCCTGGTAGAAATCATTCTACATGTAGTTAGACAGATGACTGGTGAGTCTCACTTTGTTTCATAAAGGAGCAGATTCTAATGATAATTAAAATGATCTCAAAGTATAAGTTAATTGAGCTTTTGGATTTCAATAGACATAAAATTCTGAGTTTTGTATTTTATGGTCTAAGCCTAAAGGTTATCCCACCTGTAAAGATGGATACTTTACAGGTTCAACAAGACACTCTGTTGGCGATGCTTCTGACTTTGGTCTTTCTTTTCTAGATCCTAACGTGGCTCTTAGTTTTCTGGAAAAGACTCGTGAGAAGGTAAACGTGACGTCTGAGCCAGATCTTTTAAAACATGTGAATTACAGCCTGTGTCTGTGCCCACTGTTCTCCACTCTGGAGACCAGTGTGTCTGTAGTCATGCACGTTAAGTCAGTGTGCAGACACCTTCCTTGTTACTCCACTGCCCACACTTCTGAGGTCCCTCATTTCTGATGTCTTTAGGTGAAAAGTAGTGACGAGGCGGTGATCCTGTGCAAAACCGCGATTGGAGCTCTGAAGCTGAACATCGGTGACCTGCAGGTTACAAAGGTGAGGTTGCCACAGTACAGATTGATGGTCGTTTAAAACTGTAAGGGGGGAATCCTAATGCTCCTCTTCGTTTATTTTTAAATAATTTTAAGTTACAGGAAAGTTGCAAAATAGCACAGAAGACCCTCCTTTGCCCTCACCTCAGGTTGCTGTTCACATCGCTCCTCTTTGCCCCGCCATTCTGTGCTGTGTGTGTGTGCGTCTGTGCTGTGTGTGTGTGCGTCTGTGCTGTGTGTGTGTGCGTGTGTGCTGTGTGTGTGTGCGTCTGTGCTGTGTGTGTGTGCGTCTGTGC
>NW_011493503.1:20244-24533 GCF_000754665.1 Bison bison bison | reverse complement strand
TTTAAGTTACAGGAAAGTTGCAAAATAGCACAGAAGACCCTCCTTTGCCCTCACCTCAGGTTGCTGTTCACATCGCTCCTCTTTGCCCCGCCATTCTGTGCTGTGTGTGTGTGCGTCTGTGCTGTGTGTGTGTGCGTGTGGTTTTTTTTTTTTTTTTTTTCCAAAGCCGCTTAAGAATAAGTTGCTAATATGATGCCTGTTACCCTTAAACAGAGTTCTCTCCCTTGTGAGCACGTACGTCCAGCAGGATACCACACAGGATGAACTGAAGTTTTACATTTTAATGTAGCCATATTTATCAGTCTTTGTGGCTTATGCTTTTCACCTTGTCATACGTCGCTTGATAAACGTTTAAGTTAGAAAGCATTCTTGCTTCCTGTGTATAGGAAACTATCGAAGATGTTGAGGAAATGCTCAGCAACCTCCCTGGGGTGACATCCGTTCACAGTCGTTTCTACGACCTCTCCAGTAAATACTATCAAACGATTGGAAACCACGCGTCCTACTACAAAGACGCTCTGCGGTTTCTGGGCTGTGTGGACATCAAGGATCTGCCAGGTAACATGACCAAAGGGCTGTGTCACATGAGGAGCTTGCTCACATGACCTAGCAGTTGTGACATGCCTGAGGCACCTGATCTCAGAAATTACCCAAATGTGTGCATTTCTTCTAGAAGAAAGCCCATGTGCTCGGAAGCGTTGTTTGAGCCTTAGTTTTCACATTTGTTTTCAGCCTTTAATTCGTTGACAGGGAGGCCGACCCTCACAGCCCCTTCACTGTCCCTGCTCCGGAACTGCTCCTTTCTGTGGTTTGCGTCAGGGAGAGGCAGAGTGATGTGGACGCCTTGACCCCGGCAAGGCGCCGTGATGGCCCTGAACCTGGGACTTTAGTCATGAAGCAGAAGTGCTGCACCCGGGGCAGCAAATCGCAGACGTCTCCCAAGGGTTTGGGGGTGGAAGAAAACTGACCAGCGACTTTGGGGATAGTGCAAGAAACACTTGTTTACAAGAGAACTTCTACCCTATTTTAACATGCATTAGATGCTGCACAGTATACCATTGAAGCTAAGGAGCTCAGCAGCTCCTAAAATTGTTAGTGCAGTTTTAATTGCTACATTTCAAGAAAACTGTATTGGAAAAAGCAACTAATATGGTCAAAAGAATAAGGGGACAAAATGTAGGTTAATTCTAGTCAAAAGAGGCTAAACGTGGTGGCTCTAAGCTGGATAAGAAACCGTGCTGCTTCCACAGCAGGCAAGGGGGGTGAGGAGCACACCCCCCCAGGAAGAAGATATAATGAAAATACAAGTAGATTCACATACAGTTAGGTAAAAATAAGCAACAAATGCCTTTCCTACCAAAGCTGTATATATGGTTCCAGGTACAGTCTGAGTCAGTCCAGTACTTAAAACGAGATAATTGATGTTACGGCTTTGTAATATAACCATTACAGAAAACAGTTTGTTTTTTATGGGAGAATTCTGCGCAAAACAGAACTGAGTCTTAGGCCTGGAGTGTGACTGGAGCTGTGTTGCCGCCGTAGTGTCTGAGCAGCAGGAGAGAGCTTTCACGCTGGGACTGGCGGGACTTCTTGGCGACGGAGTTTTCAACTTTGGCGAGCTGGTACGTGGACCGGGGGCACAGCTTCCTGAGCCCGGGGAGGCTGAGCTGCTGTCGCCGACCATGTCTGTCCTCGCAGCTCATGCACCCCGTGCTGGAGTCGCTGAGGGACACGGACCGGCAGTGGCTGATCGACACCCTCTATGCCTTCAACAGCGGCAACGTGGAGCGATTCCAGACCCTGAAGACCGCCTGGGGCCAGCAGGTCAGTCCCCTGGGATTGGCTGTGCGCCTGGGGTCACTTTGCTGTCTAACCCTCACCCTTCCTGCCTTTGCTTGTGCCGAGAGTCCTCTCGAAACACCAGCATACGCCTTGTGGTCCTGCCCGCTGGTGTTCGTGACAGTGGCACAAATCTTACAAATCTTTGTGAATTCTTTGTCTTGGAAAATCCTGGGTCTTCAGCTAAGCACTCTTGTAATAATTTCCTGAGAAAAGTGAAGTTCGAATCACTTGAAGCTAATAATGAGCCTCAGTGATCTAAAGTGGGAAATATTGGGGCTGCCCAGTTTCTTTTTCTCTGTTGACGACTGTAGAAAGAGTTTCAAACCCAGGCTAGGTAACCGATGTTGCGTTGCTTTACAGCCTGATCTAGCAGCCAACGAAGCCCAGCTTCTCAGGAAGATTCAGTTACTGTGCCTCATGGAGGTAAGCAGACCCAGGGCCTACGTGGTGACCTAAGACCCTGCCGGGAGCCGTGGGGCCCTGCAGACGCTGAAGGCCCTCGGGGTGCAGCTTAAGCTGTGGTGGTGGTGGTTCTCCTGCCCCGCCCCCCAGCCACCTCTGCTCTTCCTCTGCCACCACTTGCTTTTTTACTTTGTATTTGAGCCTTAGCTTGGGTGACCCCTGCTCAGGGTGGGACTCCCCGTCCGCCTGTGCTGAGAGAACTGCGGCCTGCCTTTGCTGGTCTGCCCGCCCTCTGTCCTGCCCTGGAACGTAAGCTTCTGGACCACAGGCACTTGGTGTTTCTGGCTCGTCGCAGGGTTGCCCGCTCCACATCCAGCCCTGGCACGTGGCAGCCTCAAGTACTCGTGCAGGAAATGAGCAATGACTGTTCCAGAAAGTGACCATAAAGCCTATTGCACCTTCTTGTCTAAGAATGGGAAGCTTAGTCTGAGTGAAGATAAGATATGTGACTAATACTAAGAAAATTTTAGTATCTGGAGTACTGATAAGGTCTATGTTTTCAGAGCAAGTATTGACAAAAATATCTTTATCAGTTCTCTGACGTACGAAAAACTTTTTTCAGATGACTTTTACACGACCTGCCAATCATAGGCAACTCACTTTTGAAGAAATTGCCAGAAGCGCTAAAATCACCGTGAACGAGGTATGTGGCTTAGACTCGGGGCTGCAGCCCAGAGCTTCACTGTGAACAAGGTATGTGGCTTAGACTCGGGGCTGCAGCAGAGCTGCTTCCTGGGCTCCGGACTGCGGTGTGAGCTCGCCGCCCCTAGGCTCAGGTCACAGAGACACTGAGCTGGGCTCCCCTCGTGTTTCACAGCTGGCGGGGTCCACGGGGATGTGCGTGTTGGCGCCAGAGTGTCTTACACAAGCCCCTCTATGTGCAGGTGGAGTTGCTGGTAATGAAGGCCCTCTCGGTGGGGCTGGTGAAAGGCAGTATTGACGAGGTGGATAAGCGGGTTCACATGACCTGGGTGCAGCCCCGCGTGCTGGATTTGCAGCAGGTAATGTGCTTGAAATACAGAGTTCACCTTCCTGGGTGTTTGGGGTTGTGTCTGTGCTGTCTTTAGTTTCATTTGGATGGAAGCCATTTAGGAATAAAGCATGGTTAGATGAGAGATTTCAGAGAATGAATTACTGCTCTATGGACTAAGGGCTTTTCAAAGAACCTAATTGAATGCCAGCTTGAGATCTGAACCCTGCGTTCAAAGCTTACTGTGATAGCGGTGCTAGTTGTGCCTGATGATGGCTTTTAATCTTAAAATTGGTACTCTGATTAAATATTCTTCTGGATCTGTGATTTGAGCTAAAATCTGTCTTATTTATATTTTCTGGAAATTTAATCCTCTGGATTTCCTCCATTCTCGCCTGTTTTCTTTCATGCAAGTTTTTCTTAATGTCCTTCTGGTAAAAATTGACTGGGACAATCCCATCTCACACACCCAGCTCCCCCAGCTCTGATGTCCTTTTTAATAATGCTGCCCTAAAGAATTAGATGGGCATTTAGGACTGCCCCATCAGCTGCTATGATTCCCAAGTGCCTTAACACGCGTGTGTCCTGGCTTGCACACAGATCAAGGGGATGAAGGACCGCCTGGAGTTCTGGTGCACCGACGTGAAGAGCATGGAGATGCTGGTGGAGCACCAGGCCCACGACATCCTCACCTAGGCCCCGGGCCTCAGCCCGTCCGTGGAGAGGTGTTGCGTGGCGGGTGGCCCAGGCAGCAGGAAGACCTGCGTCTAATCGGGGGTGGGGGTGGGAGTCAGTTTGGAGTATGGACTGTTCTTCCTGGGCCAATTGCCACGGAGGACTGTCATTGACGACGGAGCCAGCCATAGGCAAAAGCCTCCTTTGTGGATGCTGCTGTAGCCCTCAGTGGAGAAGGGTCACTGGGGCTCAGGTGAGGCAGCGGGAATGTGTGGGTACCTCCAGGAATGGGGAAGAAAACCCCTCACAGGTGGAGGGCACCCATTCCCGCACTGGCCTC
>NW_011493503.1:14778-19456 GCF_000754665.1 Bison bison bison | reverse complement strand
GCCCCTGGGGCTTAACCAGAGCAGGGTGAAGAGCTAGACACGCGGCCCTGCCCCTTGGCTCCCACTGGACCCTGGGCCCAGCAGTGTTCGCTCCATCTGCCCCAGATAGCCTTATCTGCAAGATGTGAGCAGTGAGCACTGCCATGGTAACGGAGGACAGCCTACTGGCCTCTGTTCTCTGGGTGGGGCCTTCTATCACAGCCCCACCCTCTGCCTGAGAGCCTGGCCTGTCCTTGACCTTGAACTGCTTCCCACCGAGCGTGATGTGCGCCCTCCCTCCTGGTTACCTGCGGACTTGTGCACGTCAGGTGTGCTGTCAGGTTGCCTGGAACAAGTCCAGGGCCCTTTCTCTGAGTGGTGGTCCTGTTCAGAAGCCTGGGTGGGATTCCCTATACGTGTGTGCGCACGCGCATGCATACACATACGTAGAGGCCACGCCACCTGGCACCCTGTGTTCTCAGCGGCTGCACCCTTGGAGCCCAGTTCCAAAGCACCAGCTATATTTCACCTTCATTGTTTCCTCCTGAGACAGCCCAGACTAGTCGCCCCACCCCTCCCCAGAGTGAATCACGATGCCAGGTTTGAGACCAATCCTTCCTTACTGACTTTTCACCCCCAGAGATTTAAGCAATGTTGGCCCAGAATAGGGACTGAAGGCTGGGTTCAGATCTAGTCCTATGACCTTGGGCAGTGACCTTGGCTTATTTATGCTTAAAATAGAGATAGGTTGTTGACTGTCCTGGAGCCCCAGGGTCGCAGGTTTGCATTTTCACCTGGGCTCTCACAGACCCTCAAAGCAGCCCACTCTGCTTTTAATAGGTGGTAAAGCGAGGTGCCCTGGGCACCCCCCGACCTCGGCCGGCAGCAGTGTTGTTTACAAGCGGGGCCTGAGAGCAGAGGGCCCCTGCCCACCGACTGACTGCAGCTTTGGGAGCCTGGCCTGCGGGTGATGGCTGCAGGGACCCCATTTGGAAACTTGGGACACTTCCAGCCTGGTGCTCCTGAGACTGAGCACCAGGATCCCCTCTGTAAGCAGGCCTGAAGGAAGCCCCTCTCCCCTCTGCCTCCTGCCCCAAACCCACCTCATCCTGAAAACATCTCAGGACCACCCACTCGCCCTGCCTGGGGTAGGGGTCCCCACCCCTCACCCCCCACTCCCCACTGCCTTGGTGGGACCTACCTTTGGAGAAGTGGGTGTTTTGGCTGGCTTGGCAGTGATGTGTGCCTTAGGGACCGCCCAGCCCCTCAGCGGGGCTTGCAGCAGCCTGACGGTGGGGGCCAACCTCAGCATAGTTGTAGGGCTGAGCTCCTTAGTCTAGTGAAGTTCTGGGTGTGCACGCGGTGTGCCCTCTGCTCACTTGGTTGCTGGAGCTTTTTATAGCTCACGGAAGCAGCTGCAGCTGTCCCCTCCTGTCACAGGGCTTGGCAGAGGGAAGCCTGCTTGGAACTGTGAGAGAAAGGGCCTCAGACCAGCAACTCCAGGCCCAGCCCCTGCTATGGCTCCCGAGGGGGCCTTAGCCCCTCTGGAAAGGACGTTCACTTCTTTGTGGGGAAGGAGCTCAACAAAAGAGCAGGACCAGAGAAGTTGGTTTGAGAAGGCAAGAGGGAAAAGTGACATAATTTAAGAGTTAACCCTAAATATCTGGGAAGTCAGCAGGCAGTGCGCTATGGAGCTACTATGAAGTTCTCTGACGCTGGAATTCTGGTTGAATGGTCAGGCCTTCTCTACCTGAACATACTGGGCAGCCCCGCTCTACCCTGGGCACAGCCTGGGTCTAGCCCAGAGGCCGCTGTTCGTCAGCGGCTGGGCTGCGGGGGAGCAGAGGGGAAGTTGAGCAGACGAGACACTTCGAGGATCTGCCTCCAGGCCCACGTGCGGGGACAGGTGCTCAGGGCTGAATGCCCTGGGTCGGCACCACCTGCTGGCCCCGGGAGGTCGCTGTAGCGCTGCCGGTCACTTCGTGTGAGCTGAAGCCTCTTTCTCTTCTGCAGGCGATGAGCTATTCATCCCCTCCCACACCAAACGCTGCTTAGTGAGTTTGTTTTCACGCTGAGAGTCTTCCACATTCCTTCTGTGCAACAACCCCTCACCCGCTGCAGTGAAAACCCTGTGCTAATTTCCCTGAGAGAATGGAAGTGGCCAGAGGAGACCGCTGCCTGGCCCATCAGTGTCCTCTGGAGAGCAGAGAGCCATCTGTGGGGCCCAGTTAGCCTGTGCCCTCAGACTGCCTTCTGCCAGAGGCCAAAGGTGTCATCTGTCCTGGCCTGGGGCTCTGAGTGCCTAACCCACTGAACCCACGCCTGCCCTCCCCACCCAGCCTCCACAGGTGCTCCCCAAAGCAGCCAGGACGCGCCTTCCAGAGTACTCAGGTCTCCGCACAGCTCTGCCCAGAACCCTCCAGCAGGGCCCAGAGGCCTGAGTGGTCTGGCCGCTGCCACCTGGCCCTCCCTGCTCCCCTTGCACCCAGCACTGGCCTCCCGTCTTGTCCTGGACGTGCCACAACCTGACCCACGCCGGTGCCTCAGTCTAGGGACCTTCCCCTCAGCCTCTCATGTGTCTTCAGGGCATGCAGGCCCTTAGCAAGTGACGTCTCCTCGGACGTATCTTGTCAGGCCCACAAGGGCAGGGACTAGTGCGTTCACCACTTTGGGGGCCAGAGAAGGTTTTCGGTCAATGTTAAATGGATGGAGGGTGGGGAAGGAAGGGATGGGTGGACGAGTGGGCAGCTAGGAGGCTGGGCGGAGCCTCAGTTCTGCGCCGCTGAGGGTTAAGCTGGAGGAGTGCAGAGTCCGCGATGATAGGAAACTGCGGGGTCACGACCCACCGTCAGAATGACTAAAAGGTTGTTGGTGACAGTGATCAAGGCCTCATCTGTCTCCAGACCAGGCAGTGTGGGTGTGAGCCCAGGGGCCAAGCAGCAGGACGTCTCACCACGTTGGTCCTAAGCCCCAGACTTAGTGTTGGCCTCCATCCTCATGAACGATTACACCCCGATGGTGACTGATGATGTGACTGCATTCCCCAAGGAACATCAGTCTACCTGTTCTTCCCTGGGGGCTACACCTGTTCTAAATGTGGGACTCGCTTCTGGGCTCCCAGCCCCGCCTTCCCGGGCCCCAGTCTGACCGTCCTGTAACTTGGTTTCCCAGGAAGGAGCCAAGTCCTGGGAGGCCAGAGGAGGAAGTGTGTCCTGACCATTATCTCCAGCCTCAGGCTGTGGGGGGCGCTGCCCCTCCCCTAGAATAATCCCTTCCGCCTGAACCTTTAATTATAGCTTTGGGGTTCAGTTGGAGATAAAGCTGTGGATCAGAGGCTCAGTCATCCTGCCCGTGGCATTTCTTCTCTCACAGATAAGACCTCCTGCCCCCATCGTGCAGGCCTGGCTCTGAGGGAGGCCTCCTTCTCCACCCATCCCGGCTTGAGGAGCTCGAGGTGTAGGTGGGGGGTGGGGGGCAGTAGAGTGCCCGTTGTGCTCTGGGGCATGAGCCCCAGGCTCCCAAGAAAGACCCTGGCCAGCCCAGCGCGAGTGGGTGGAGCCCAATTGAGGAGCAGGACGGGAACTGGAGGCCACTCTCCAGGGGAAAGAGATTCCAAGCCTGTGCTCAAGCCTGGATGGACACTCCAGCCTGCCTATCCACCTTCCCCAGCCCTTTTGACCTTCCCAACCGTTCCAAGCATAAGCCGGCCCACCTCGCCCTCTGTTCACGCAGCTTCTGGGGCTCAGCTTCAGGCTGCACCCGAACCGGGATTTCAGCCCCCAGAACCAGTCATTCAAACCAAACTGTATGCCAATCCCTGCTCCCCCACCCACACTGAGGCTGCCGGAGGTGGGAAGCCCGGCACAGCCTCTCTCTCCATCGCCCGAGGTCAGGCTGCCCCCGCCCCACACACAGTGCAGCCCCAAGTCCTCGACTCCCTTGCTCCACTGGAGTCTGCCTTTTCTGGAAAGAAAACAATGTGCCCTGTGGAGAAAGCAGTGGTGGCCAAGTGGGGGTCACTTTGAACAAGGAAGTAAAGGGCCCTGAGGGGGGCAGGGTGGGGACAAGGACCCCCTGCAACAGCTGGACAAACCGAGCCGCAGAGGGAGCACAGCCAAAGGCTGGGGCCGGCCAGACCCATTCTGGCCTGTCCTGGGGAACATCAGGAAAGCCTCGCAGGGCTGTATGGACAGAGGTACCCCTTCTTCACCCTCAGCACATGTCTGTGGATCCGGGTCTGAGCTGGATCTAGGCCCTAGACCTGTCCCTACTGCCCCCCAGGGCAGGGAGATCAGCCACCGTGCACACCATCCTTCCCAGAGGCCACCCGGAAGTTCTGGGGCAGACTCTGTGGACACGTGGCACCACCCTGTGTCCACATTCGGAACCACAGAAGCTCTTGAGGAAGAGAAGCACAGACCATGGGGCACAGCCCTACTCTGTAGCAGCATTCTAGACATCAAGGACCCAGACAGAATGCACACGGATGCAAACATTTGCATCTTATTTTTATTGCATTGGAAATCTGTTTTCAACACATAAAATATAGCTTCTCAAAGTATGCTGTCTAGACCAGAGCAACAGCATCACCTGGGACGTTGTTAGAACTACCAGGAGCTCCGGATGGTCCCAGTCATCTGTTACAAGACGTCCCTGGCCCAAGGCTTTCTGATGCGCAGTCAAGTTTGAGAACTATATT
>NW_011493503.1:12801-14678 GCF_000754665.1 Bison bison bison | reverse complement strand
TATATTCATGTCATATGAAAGCTTTATGCATCATAACCACTGAAAACTAAATGACCACTTTCAGAGAGGTTAAAAATCTCACCCAGGCTGCAAAACTCACCTCGCACTCCCTTAACCTACAAATATGCACCTCCACTAAGTATTTTTTAGGTTTAGCAAAATGTACTGAAACCGAGGGTCACCGGCAGAGATTTTGTGAGAGGCCTGCTGCCCGATTTCTGCCCCCAGCCCCCACTTTGCACACCCCTCCTCTGAAACTCAGCTTCTACCCTCTTCACACAGGACGTGCTCACAGACAAGTGCTGGTGCCCAGGACCAGGGCATTTTCACAGTTCTGTTGGTTTGGTGGTTAGTTTCATGTTTCAGCTCGGCTGGGCCATGATGCGCAACATTTGGTCCAACATTGTTCTGGGTGCATCTGTAAAGGTGTTTCTGGGGGAGATTAACATTCACATTGGGGGACTAGGTAAAGCAGTTTGCCCTCCAAAATGTGGGTGGGCCTCGCCCAATCAGAGGACTGAATAGAACAAAAAGTTGGCCCTACCGCGAGTGAGAGGACTCCTCCTGCCCGACTGCTTCATCTGGGACATGGTCTCTTCTTGCCTTCAGACTCAGCTGAAATGTTAGCTCTCACCTCTTGCAGGGTTTCAAGCCTGCGTTTCTCAGGACGGAGCTGACTGTCAGGCGTCCTGAGTCCAGCTCGCCAGCTACAGGTCTTGGGACTTCTCAGCCTCTCCGGTCACGTGAGCCACTCCTTATAATAAATCTACATCTGTATCTATATCCTGTTAGTTCTGTTTCTCTGGAGAATTTCAGCTGATACAGTTGCATGCCATGTTTTGCTGCAGTCAGTGAACCAACATTGATAAGCACTCAGTTGTCTCAGTCGTGTCTGATTCTCTGCGACCACATGGACTGTAGCCCGCCAGGCTCCTCTGTCCACAGGATTCTCCAGGCAAGAATCCTGGAGTGGGTTGCCACGCCCTCCAGGGGATCTTTCCACCCAAGAATCAAAGCTGGTGTCCTGCCTGCAGGTGGATTCTTCACCCATGAGCCTCCTGGGAACCCCCAGTATTGATACACCATTATTAAATAAATTCCGTAGTTTCTTCATATTTCTCACTTTCTCTCTGATGTCCCAGGGCCCCATCCAGGGCCCACATGACAGTCCTCTCATCTCTGTAGTCTCCTCTGGGCTGTGACCAGTCTGACTTTCCTTGACTTTGAGAACTGTTTGGGTATGTCTTTGGGAGCCCCTCTGTTAGCATTTGTCTCCCGCTCTTCAGGATTATCGGGGTTATGAGGTTTGGGAGCATGACGACAGAGGTAGAGCGCCCTTCTCGTCACACCATATCGAGGGCACAGTCCAGATCAGTGTGGGCTCATGCATGTTTGTCTTATACTTTGGGTTTTAATCAATACTATTGTACATCACCAGATGGTCAACACCGAAATCAGATTGATTATATTCTTTGCAGCCAAAGATGGAGAAGCTCTATACAGTCAGCAAAAACAAGACCAGGAGCTGACTGTGGCTCAGATCATGAACTCCTTATTGCCAAATTCAGACTTAAATTGAAGAAAGTAGGGAAAACCACTAGACCATTCAGGTATGACCTAAATCAAATCCCTTATGATTATACAGTGGAAGTGAGAAATAGATTTAAGGGCCTAGATCTGATAGATAGAGTGCCTGATGAGCTATGGAATGAGGTTCGTGACATTGTACAGGAGACAGGGATCAAGACCATCCCCGTGGAAAAGAAATGCAAAAAAGCAAAATGGCTGTCTGGGGAGGCCTTACAAATAGCTGTGAAAAGAAGTGAAAAGCAAAGGAGAAAAGGAAAGATATAAACATCTGAATGCAGAGTTCCAAA
>NW_011493503.1:8311-11708 GCF_000754665.1 Bison bison bison | reverse complement strand
CACCACCCTTATGGCAGAAAGTGAAGAGGAACTAAAAAGCCTCTTGATGAAGGTGAAAGTTGAGAGTGAAAAAGTTGGCTTAAAGCTCAACATTCAGAAAACAAAGATCATGGCATCCGGTCCCATCATTTCATGGGAAATAGATGGGGAAACAGTGGAAACAGTGTCAGACTTTATTTTTCTGGGCTCCAAAATCACTGCAGATGGTGACTGCAGCCATGAAATTAAAAGACGCTTACTCCTTGGAAGGAAAGTTATGACCAACCTAGATAGCATATTCAAAAGCAGAGACATTACTTTGCCCACGAAGGTTCATCTAGTCAAGGCTATGGTTTTTCCTGTGGTCATGTATGGATGTGAGACTTGGACTGTGAAGAAGGCTGAGCGCTGAAGAATTGATGCTTTTGAACTGTGGTGTTGGAGAAGACTCTTGAGAGTCCCTTGGACTGCAAGGAGATCCAACTAGTCCATTCTAAAGGAGATCAGCCCTGGGATTTCTTTGGAAGGAATGATGCTAAAGCTGAAACTCCAGTACTTTGGCCACCTCATGCGAAGAGTTGACTCATTGGAAAAGACTCTGATGCTGGGAGGGATTGGGGGGCAAGAGGAGAAGGGGACGACAGAGGATGAGATGGCTGGATGGCATCACTGACTCAATGGACATGAGTCTGAGTGAACTCCGGGAGTTGGTGATGGACAAGGAGGCCTGGCGTGCTGTGATTCATGGGGTCGCAAAGAGTCGGACACGACTGAGCGACTGATCTGATCTGATTGTATTTCATTTTGTTGCTTGAATGTTTCTGGGTTCGGTGTTCGGAGTTCTTTCTTTTGACTGTTGTGCCCCCTTGGCAAACTGTTTTCATTATGGAGTTTTCTCATCTTTTTTAATTTGTCTTGAACATTTTCTTACTTACTTGCACTATAAAATGCTCCACACTCACCCTGTATATATTCTGACCCAGTCCTAGAATAAACCAAGGAACCTTGATCTTTTTATTGGTGAATGGCATTAGAAACCAGGATCTGGGTAACAGGTGAATGTGACAATATGTATCAGTCAAAATTCACAGAACTTTACAGCACAAAGAGTGAACATTAATGTCTGCAAATTAAAAATATCACTCGAGATGTCAGGGAATCCAGGACTAATACACTAATCCAGTCCTGTACTCCGGGACTAATACAGTGTATGTCACAAAAGATTCTAACCATAACACAGATGTATGCAAGAATCTCAGGGAAAGGAATGGGAGGTGGGAGGAAGGTCCTAAGGAAGGGGACATATGTATACCTTTGGCTGATTCATGTTGATGTATGGCAGAAACCAGCCCAATACTGTAAAGTAATTATTCTCCAATTAAAAATAAATCAATTTTTAAAAGAATCTTGAGGAAGAGAGTGGGGAAAGTTGTGATCTAAGTAAACTCCGGAAATGAGTGGACTCTGTAAGAATAAAGGCAAAAGAAACTGCCAATAAGTAAGCTCTGTCCTCCAGTCATAATGTGGCTCCCCATGGCGTGTGTGTGTGTTTATACACATACGTTTATGTAATTCTGTACAAACGCATACATAATTTCCACACACAGTGTATACATACGAACGTATACATGTCTGTGTGTGCATGTGTATATGTGTGTAACCCTGTGGGTGGTACTAGAGAGACAGCTCCGCAGAATTCAGGGCTGAGCAGCACAGCTGAGACTGCTAGTCAAGCTCTGTTGAGGTCCTTTAACGGACCGGAACTTGGTGGTCCGGAGTTGAAGATAAGAAAGTAAAGGAGAGAAAGAGGCTGATATTCCTTGGTTTACGCAGAAAGCCAATAAAGCCCCTGACACAGGACTTGCTCTGTTCACGGAGGCCTCAGGCGCCCTCTCGATGGGGTGAAGACACAGATCGCCTTCTCGAGAGGGTCTTAGAAGCCCAGGCAGGAAAGTGAACTCAGAGGGCCTCTGTGCTCCAGGGGATCAGCCTGAAAAAAGAGAGAGAGAGAGAGAGAGAGAGAAAGAGAGAAAGACAGGGGACCAGAGCTCTGATGCAGCAAAGGTGTTTTAATCAACATGGTGGGGGCATATATACCGTCTTACAAAGTAGTTATTCTCAGCAAAGATAAAGATTAAAATTCCAGACTTACAAAACATAGGCAATCCATATTAAAGAGAGAGACTTGTAAACACTTTTACCATATGGTTCACAAGAAGGAAGAGGGTACTTATCACCATATAGAAACGCTAATGAAGGAAATGCCTGGATTCCTCAGTCCTGGGAGAGGCTTGCCTCTCCTCTTAATTCCTGAATATTCAGGAATTAATAAGGAGCAGAGAATTCCTGACAGATCCAAAACAGCACACAGGAAGCCTCCTGTTAAATGCTTCCTGACAATTCCCCTATTTTATTATATTTGTAAAAAAAGTCTTGACCAAATGAGTTTGGTCAGTATTAACCAACTTTATAGAAAGGTGACAGTAAACAACAAATATAATTATCAAGACAATCACGAGTTACATTTCCAGACCTGATACTGTGAGTAATACTTTGAAACCATCCTCGAGGGTCTAGCCCAGATAATTTGTTCAGCTAAAGTTTCCAAATTAGGGGAAGAGGGCAGATTTTTAGAAAAAGTTTTAAAGGTTTTCTTTTGCAGTAATTGTACATTCAGAGAGGCATTATCATGTATATTTTGTAAATGAAATTTGATGTAAATGTAAATGAAATTTGTTCCCAGTTGTAGGCACTATGATTGAATTGAGCAGGAGTAACACAAAATTGAGTAGCTTAAAGACATAGAGGAGTTAAGACAAGTGTATAGTTTGCAATTAATACAAGTTACAGACTGTAAAAGTCTTATTAAATTGTAAATTTTCTATGGCTATAACAAAAGGAAGTGGGACACAGGCCTGTATAAAATATGACTGATTATAGCAAAAGGAAGAGTTACCATGACCACGACTGGTCCCTATGAAATGTCCAGTCCAAGTCCCAAGTTTTTCCGTGCTCTGGTGCTCGCAGCAAGTTTCCAGATGTCCCATTGTTCCGGCCCACTCTGTTTATCAAGCACGATCCTAGGGCGAGGCGGGGTTAATCCGTCAGGCCACTCAAGAAGTCCTTTGTCACAGCAATGTTCCATCGTGGTGTCAGTGACCTTCCACATCACACACAGTGTTGTGAATATCCTCTGAGCAGTCAGATAACCGCATACCAAGGGGTCCCCAGTCAACAATTGTGTGATTAGCCACAAACACTGATTTTCTTGATTTGGTTTGACATTTGTCCCAACGAACGGGAGTATAAGTAAAGTTTTTATAAGTAAACCCTTTGCTTAATGTTCTTTGTTCTTTCCCTAACTCTTTCTCTAAAGTCTCAGTAGTATAAACATGGTTTACAGACAAAGAAAGGGCAG
>NW_011493503.1:4592-5491 GCF_000754665.1 Bison bison bison | reverse complement strand
ATTTGCATCTTTTGAGTTTCTAATCCTAGATTGCGACAAGCCTTCAAATAATCAATAATAGTCCCTGTCTCACGAATTGGAGCTATAGCTTTTTGACATTCCTGATTTGCATTTTCTTAAACAAGTAATTTCCCTAGTTGCCTTTTGGCTTCTTCTCCAATTACAGTATGGGAAATAGCAGTTTCTAATCTAGCTAAAAAATCAGCATATGTTTCATTAGATCCCGGAACTTTAAATAAGTGATGAAGTAGAAAAGTGATGGGGCTTTCCAGCCGTATTACCCATGTCTTAGTACTTACCGGCCTCAATTGGCCCTGGGGTCACTCCGTCCGAGAATCTGCCTGCATGTACCAAGTCCCTGTTCTGGGCACCACTTGTTGAGATCCTTTAATGGACCAGAACTTGGTGGTCCAGAGTCGATGATAAGAAAGTAAAGGAGAGAAAGAGGGTGATATTCCTTGGTTTACACAGAAAGCCAATAAAGCCCCTGACACGGGACTTGCTCTGTTCAGGAGGCCTCAGGCACCCTCTCAATGGGGTGAAGACGCAGAGCGCCTTCTCAAGAGGGTCTTAGAAGCCCGGGCAGGAAAGTGAACTCAGAGGGCCTCTGCGCTCCAGGGGGTCAGCCTGAAAAAAGAGAGAGAGAGAGAGAGAGAGACAGGGGACCAGAGCTCTGATGCAGCAAAGGTGTTTTAATCAACATGGTGGGGGCATATATACCATCTTGCAAAGTAGTTATTCTCAGCAAAGATAAAGATTAAAATTCCAGACTTACAAAACATAGGCAAACCATATTAAAGAGAGAGATTTGTAAACAATCACTTTTACCGTATGGTTCACAAGAAGGAAGAGGGTACTTATCACCATATAGAAACGCTAATGAAGGAAATGCCTGGATT
>NW_011493503.1:0-450 GCF_000754665.1 Bison bison bison | reverse complement strand
CCCGGGGGCTTCCCTGTTCCAGCCCTCCGTGGCCTCCGTGGCCAGGAGAGCCCCTAGCCCTGCGAGATGACAGGGACTCTCAGCAACCCCCTCCTAAAGAAGAGCTTCACGTGGAGGGCAGCCCCGTCTCTGTGCCCCCTGGCTCAGGGCACTTGCCAGCCATCCGGTCCTCCCTGAGCCTCCTGAGAATCCAGATGGTGCCCCTCATCCACCTGATGAATCCAGACCACCTTTGGAAGAAGAACCTCATCCATGATCCTCCACCAAGCCCCACCTACAGACGGGCTGAGGAGCAAGACACCCTACACACACACAAGCAGAGACCAAGATGAACCTGGGGGTCTGTCAGGGAAGGGCCTGCCCTTCCCTCCTGGCAAGTGGGGCTGTGGCCAAAGACATGGACTCTGTGATGGTGGGAGGCCCCCACAGCTGCAGCAAGACAACCAGGGG
>NW_011493502.1:4791-5204 GCF_000754665.1 Bison bison bison | reverse complement strand
CTAGTGGGTAATTTAGAGCAGAGATAAAAGCTATGGGTACTCAGGGATCTAGGACAATACAAAGAAAATGCTGGGTAAAGGAAGGCAGATAGAAGGATATTAAAGATAAACACCACTGGTTTTTGAAGTTTTGTTTGAGGCCAGTTCTGCCCCTAACAAGAGTAGTTATATTTTATTTTCTACCAAATGTCAGACACTTTTGGTGTATTATCTTATTAAAGTTCACAATGACACTGTGAAATAGGAATTATAATCCTCATTTCACAGAGAAGCAAATGAAAGAAAAGAGTTTAGGTGATTTTCCCAGGGTCTCATAGATAATAGATGGAGGGGTCCAGATGCAAACCCAGATCTGTCTGGCTCTAAAGCCCAGTTATTAACAACTGCTTGTCTACTCCTCCCCTTCTTTCTTT
>NW_011493502.1:0-451 GCF_000754665.1 Bison bison bison | reverse complement strand
TGGGCTACCGTCTATGGGGTCGCACAGAGTCAGACACGACTGAAGCGACTTAGCAGCAGCAGCAGCAGGAGCAGCTGTTGTCTTTTAGAGAAAGTTGGAAAAGTTCAGAGCAGGATGGAGAAGGATGGAGAGTAGAAGATGAATCTGGAGAGGCAAACAAGATATCCAGCACAAGATTATTTTTTCTAATCTTTTGGACCATGAGGTTATGGTCTTATGTGCAATATCACCATTGACATCTTACTAATCATTTTTTCCTGAATCTCTCTTCACACACACACATACTATAAATCTATATGCATATGTAGATTTAAACGTATATTTAATATATTATATATAGAAATATCTTCCCATATATTAAAATAAATATCTCCATGCCCATATAATCATATGCAAACACATGCATGCAAAATTTTCCTGGTTATTACTTTAAAAAAATAGAATCATGAAC
>NW_011493501.1:4931-5357 GCF_000754665.1 Bison bison bison | reverse complement strand
GGAGCATTAGGTATTTCTCAAAACTAAGGCACAGTTCTTCATATAAGAGACCACTCTCATACTGACTATTTTAAAAATATTATAGCACCTTTATACATACAAAACTCAGGTTAAGTATAAACCTCTTCGGTTCACAGTTCTTAATCATCAAAGTGAAAGTCGCTTAGTCGTGTCCGACTCTTTGCAACCCCATGAGCTATATGGGGCTCTCCAGGCCAGAATACTGGAGCGGGTAGCCTTTCCCTTCTCCAGGGATCTTCCCAACACAGGGTTCAAACCCAGATCTCCCACATTACAGACGGATTCTTTATCAGTTGAGCCACAAGCAAAGCTCTAGAATACGGAGTGGTAACCTATCCCTTCTCCAGCGGATCTTCCCGATCTAGAAATCGAACCAGGGTCTCCTGCATTGCAGGTGGATTCTTT
>NW_011493501.1:0-453 GCF_000754665.1 Bison bison bison | reverse complement strand
GATGGTCATGAATTTTCTAAGCATGAAAGTCAGAAAGAGTATAGGAAAATATTAGCAGATCAGATGTCACAGAAATTTAAGCTTCTGTATAGGTTTGTTAATGAAATGCTTAAACATTACCATACCGAGTTACTTTCCATTCATCATCATTGATTCTGACCTTCCTCACACCAGGAATGGGCCTTTAGAATTTTAGATCTACAGTCTTTTTAAATAGTTCATTAACAAAGTAACAATCATTTGAACCAAAAAGAAGGCAATTCTAGAAAGAGGGTAGATTTAAAATGTTCCTGATCCCCTGTGTTTAGCCAAGGAGCTTTCTGTTGAAGCCAGCCAATGCTGTGCTAACAGAGCTTGAGTGAGTTATTCCATTGGGGCTCATATTAAATCTAGGGTCAATAGCAAGGAACTCCAGGATAAAGAGCAGAAAACTATAGGTTGTGAAGAAAGCTT
>NW_011493500.1:29495-30043 GCF_000754665.1 Bison bison bison | reverse complement strand
GGTAGTTTCTGTGGATTATCCATGTATCATACAAAACTATCTCCTCTAGTATCCAGTATGAAGTAACTCCAAAGAAATTTTGCACTCTATTCATTTTCTTTAATGTCTGGAAAACCATAAACATGATTCTGGTGATCCATGTAAGTCATTTCTAAGCGCCAAGCTCTCAGAACCCGCCCCACTAACCCCACCCAGGCCCAAAGTCCCACAGGCACTGAGCTGCCTGAAGCAGCCTGTGTTTTTCCATTAACCATTACCATTGGACTTGGAAGTGAAGAGGGGCAATACAGTGATAAGGGGCATACAATGACCATGGCTCCAGCTCTTGGTCAAAGCTTTTTGCAATTCACCCTGCCTCTGAAAATTCTCTTCTTCATTTACACCTTAATTCAGATAGCAGTTCTCTTATTTTCAGCTGCTGTTAACAGAAATGAAAAACCTAGATCCTTCTCCTTAACTCTTTAAATGAACACAACAAAGGTTTTTTACAGGTAACAAAAATTTACTGAGATTTGGGGAAAACGGGTGTGTTTTATCCATCCCAGAAT
>NW_011493500.1:25727-26218 GCF_000754665.1 Bison bison bison | reverse complement strand
TTTATGCACCCAAATAACTTGCACCCCCTCTGTGTGCTCCCCAACAAACCACCATGGCTGTGACTTATGCTCTCTCTTCCACCACTACAAGCCACTCCATCTCTATAAAACAAATCTCAGACATGGCACTTCCTCTTCATCTCCTCCTCTCTTCCTCCTTCTGGTCTTGTCTTCCCTGATTTGCTTCCCACCATTTCTCTGTGAAATGATTTTGTCTCCTCTACATTTCTTCTTTCCCAATCTTGGCCCATGGCCCCTAATAAACCCAACCAGGAATGAACCCATCAGCAAATACAGAATTCTCTGAAAAGGAAGATCATGGTTGTTACATTTTTGTCCCTGTCACACAAACATATACAGAAGATTTTGAATAGAATTTAAGAACTTTCATAGACCGTCACCCAAGGAGCCCATAAACACCCCATAGTTTTTGGACCCCAGATTCAGAACACCTGCTCTACAGCAACTAACTCCTCAGCAACCAAGAGGCT
>NW_011493500.1:24155-25627 GCF_000754665.1 Bison bison bison | reverse complement strand
GTTGAGATGGTCTCATTATTAGAGGTAAACTGAATTACATGGTTACTTTAAAATGGCTTTACCTGCTCTTAGTCTTCCTGCACCTCACTCTTTTCTATATGTGAAAATGTAAGAAAAGAATATTTTTGCAATAGTATTTGTGAAGTTTAACTGAGAGAAAATACATATGACCAGGAGAAAATAGGAAAAACAAAACTAGAGACAAAAAGGGAAGGCATTTTGAAACAAGACAGATCAGGAATCAAGGGCCACCTTGGGAAAAACTGAGTCTTAAGTAGGCAAGCATGACTTCTGAAATCTTCCAGAGATGAGCGATCCCTGATCCACACGGTCGTTCCCTGCTGCCATCCCTCCTCACCACTGACCCCTCCGCTGTCACTGTCACAAGAAGTCCCAGTTGCACCAGGTGTTTGGGGAGGGCGCTGCTAACCCTGACCGTGCCCTGCAGTAGAGCACGGGCAGGATGGAGGCAATCTGTGTTCCGAGGAGTCCCTGCAGTCTCTTTGTAGCCTTCTGAGGCTACAAAGGTGCCAAGAAGACCAAGGACACTACCCCACCCTGCTGTGGGGTCCCCTCAGGGAGAAGGGGGCAGAGTCTAGGTTGGGAGGGGAGGCCACAGGAACTCAGAGCCACTTACCTGCATACAGCTGCGCCTTCCTCCAGGCTGAAAGGGAACACACTCTGGTGAGACCTCAACAGGAAGAAACCTGCCCAGTGTGAATCCACTGGCCGTTGCCTCCCCTCTGCTCTGCAGGTGAGACTAACTACAGTGGGGAGAGGCTGGAGAGGACGTGACCTCCAGCCACGTGCATACAGCCAGTGTGGTGGGGAATCCCCTGGAGCACAGGTCAGGTGGCCTGTGCACACTCCATACTGACTTCCACCGCTGTCCCACTGCTGCGTGTGATGTTTAGCAAGTCACTCAGCTGTTCTTGCCTCAAAACCCTCAAAAATCCTTATTCTATCTACATTCACTTTTGCTACTAAGGGTCAAAAATTCTATTATGTGTGAAAACATTTTAGGGAGTAAAATATAAATTATTATACAATTTTAAGAAAGCATTATCATATTCAGTTTTTTTCCTGGAAAAAAATAGATTTGGGAAATAACTTGACATGGGAACTATTTTAAGAAGTGAGATGAGCTCTGGGTAAAAGAGGCTAATCTTTCTCAGATGAAATATTTCTAGAGATAAATGCTATTTGGGGGTATTGGCAGCTCATTCCATGGCATTTCTGTGCATGGTCACCCCAGTTCTGCCCCATAACTTTTTGATCATCACCCAAAGAAACTAGAGGGAATGGACTCCTTGGATGGTGTTTTGGGATGGAGACAGATCACACTCCTAAACTTAATCAAGCTGGTCATTTGTATAGCTCCTTTAATGAAATCTCACAGCACATGACTTTTGCTTCTGGGTACTGACTGAAAACCAGATGCACAGAAGGATAGTAAACTATTAATATGGTGG
>NW_011493500.1:23615-23721 GCF_000754665.1 Bison bison bison | reverse complement strand
CCGCCTCCACGCTGAATAGCCCTTCCGCATCCTGGGTGTGGGCCTCAGAGAACGCCAGGAACTTCTCTCCGCTGAGGTCTCTCCACTGCACCTGGGGCTTCGGGAA
>NW_011493500.1:19230-21898 GCF_000754665.1 Bison bison bison | reverse complement strand
GCAGAGATTCCCCTTCCCTTGTTTTTCTTAGAATATTTACTTGAGAAAATCTGTAATTGTATGTATTTTCTCCCCAGTTTTAAATGTATATAAATCCTTTTTGAGAACTAGATAAGAATTTTGACCCAGGAATGTCTTTCACTGGACGTAGGAGCCATCTGTAAATATAAAGTTCAAGAGAAACAGCACCCAACTTTCCCCTTCCCTGTCGGAGGGTAGGACCCCAGCTTCAGCCATCACCAAGCTACAAGGTGTAAATATACCTCCTGTCATAAAAACATAAGAATTTGTTTTTCCTCTGGCTTAAACCAATTAGCTAACATATGTGGTCAGCTCAATTACCAGGAAAATTTAGAGTGAACTGTGTGACAGATGGTGCTATCAAGTCCTCCGACATGAGGAATAGTTATTGTTCATCTTAAAAACAAGTATATAATGGGTTGTATCTGCTTGGCTTTATAAAAGGGGGGAGATATCTTTCTGTCTTTACAATCTCTTATTCCATTGCCTGTGATGTCTATCACATTCTTGTTGAATGCCCATTCAGTAACAAAACCGTGTTCTTTCTCCACTAACTGTGAAGATGATTTCTGGTTTGGGAGATTTTGTTTTTGTTTTATGCCCAACATGACCAAAGAGGTATGAATAAACCCAGATAAGATTAGTCAAATACAGCCCAAACTAGCTGTACTCCCTTCATGCCTGAATTAAATAAATGGTTATTGTTATACACCACTGTGATCTTCGTGACATTATCTTTGTGATAATGTGACACAGCATTGACAACAGATAACTAACATACATAAAGCAAAGAATCTTGCCCACCATCCAATTCTACAAGAACCAAGTCATTAACCTTTTAGTCACTCAGTGACAGTACACTCTGAACGGAATTCAGGGTGAAAATAGGGCAAGGCACTCTGTGCTTTGGAGAAACAGGCCCCTTAGATACTTAGAGATGTCTCAGGAAAAAATATTTAGTGAACCTAGATTCTTGCATCCTCCTGCTGTTGCTGCTGCTAAGTCACTTCAGTAGTGTCCAACTCTGTGCGACCCCATCTTCCTAGAAAAGTGCTAATATTGTTAACTGAGATATCTGATCCTTGTGGCAAACAGTAACCATTTACTGAAGTGTACGCTTGACTTCTGGGCTTCCCCAGTGGCTCAGCAGTAAAGAATCTACTTGCAATGCAGAAGCAACAGGAGACGCGGGTTAGATCCCTGGGTTGGGAAGATCCCCTGGAGGAGGAAATGGCAACCCACTCCAGTATTCTTACCTGAAGAATCCCATGGCCAGAGGAGTCTGGTGGGCTACAAGTTCATGGGGCCGCAGAGTCGGACACGACTGAAGCCACTTAGCATACTAAGCGTGCTTGACTGCACTTGTTCCCTAGCCAAAATCCTGTATAAACTGGCTTCTCCCCCTACCTCATTGGAGCAGTTTCTCCGAGCTACTGAGAAGCTATTTCCTAGATTATATGCCCCTCAGTAAGACCCTGAATAAAACACAGCTCACAGTTCTTAAGTTGTGTGTTTTTCTTCAATCAACACACATAATTTTCAGTATTCTTACCACTAAACAACAAACAGCCAATGCAAAACTCTCAGAGTTTCTGCAGTCTCCTCTTCCCCCTAAACTCTGTGTCCCCAAACCCACTCACTCAGCTTGCTCTACTTTCTAAACATCACAGATGTCTGATCCCCTCGTCCCTCTATGTGATCCCATTGCCTCTTCTGGGGGTCATCCTGTGACCCTGTGACCCTCGTAACTACATCCATGCCTTTAGCCTGGCTCACGTTTCATTCACCCTCTTCACAGCTGACCAAAGAAATGTCCCAGGCACTGTTCTGTTTAAAATTTCCTCAGTGGTACATCAACATCCATAGCACAGCATGCAAAGTCTTCTACAATCTAGCATCTACCTTGCCCCTCAAATGCCTCCTCTCCTCTTCCCTCCAGCTTCCACTGTCTGTGCCCCTCTGGGACCACACTGCAGCACCAAGGACTCTGGTTAACTGCTAGCAACTGAAATCACCACACTCTATCTCCTCTCTTCTCTCTTCCTCTCCTTTCTTCTCCTCTCCCCTGACTTCTCATATTCCAGCCCATCAACCTCAAGGCCTCTTTGCAGCCTGATCTAGTGAACTCAGGTGCCCCTTTCAGTGTTTATTACCTGCAAAATTCTCCTGACCACCAGAGAGAGCATTAATCAATCCTTTCTCTGTGCACCCCATGCCAAGAACATATCTTTATTCAATTGTTGTCATCTCTTACAACCCTCCACTCATCTTATCAACCACAGGGGCTTCCTGCTCCAGCCACACTCCTGCCTCAGGGTTTCACGCCAGGTGTTTCCTCTGCTGGGAACTCTGGTCCCACAGATATCTACGTGGCTAAATCCCTACTTCCTTTGAGCTTCTGCTCAAATTGTCAAAAAATCCCAACCTGAGGCTCTACATAACACAAGCCCACCTGCCCCACCTCATCCTGGTCCCCTTCCACTGTTATATTTGCCCTTTTATCATAAATATTAATACTTACCACCTCCTAATTTCCTCTATAACCTATTTATCAAAGTATTTATGAACTGCCTCTAGAATATAAGCTCCACAGAACAGGAACATTTTTTGGTTCATTGATGCATCCCAGGTGCCCAGAACAGGATGT
>NW_011493500.1:15716-18583 GCF_000754665.1 Bison bison bison | reverse complement strand
CTTAGTCATGTCCGACTCTTTGCGACCCCATGAACTGCAGCACGCCAGGCCTCCCTGTCCATCACCAACTCCCAGAGTTCACTCAAATTCACGTCCATCGAGTTGGTGATGTCATCCAGCCATCTCATCCTCTGTCATTCCCTTTTCCTCCTGACCCCAATCCCTCCCAGCATCAGAGTCTTTTCCAATGAGTCAACTCTTCACATGAGGTGGCCAAAGTACTGGAGTTTGTGATCCAGAAAAGATGTCAAAGAAAGTCCCTCATCCATCTGTATTACTGTCTTCACACCTTTCCATGGAAAATTCTAGCTCAATGGTTTCTACCTTCAGCATGCAGCAAAATCAGCAAGAGGGCTTATAAAACCACAGTGTTGGGCCAACACCCCCAGAGATTCAGTAAGGTCTGGGGTGGGCCCAAGGAAGTGCATTTCTAAACAATTCCCCAAGATGCTGGTACTGATGTTCCTGAGGCCTCACTTTGAGAAGCACAGATCTATCCTGCCCATCTTGGGCAGGACTGAACCCTGACCAAAGAGAATACCTGTGGTCAAAGTCAAAACTCCTTGATCATTCAGTCACATCCTAGTATAGCCACACTATTCTATTCCAGAGCTAAATTTATCTGTGTTCATGACTTTTTCCCCAGCTCAAATGTGCGCTAAAAACTAGACACAAATACTGTTTCCATTTAAAGCCTACCTTCACTTTTTTCACCCACAAGTGCCCATATTCACCCCACTGACATCTTCTCAGAGCCCGTTGCCTTCGGAGGCCTGGAGAATGAGCCACGACCTGAACCTTGTGCAGGACAGCCCTGCTGGATCTACAGAGAATGACTCCTCAGCTCCTGAGCTGATGAGAGTTGATCTGAGTCACCATGGTCTCTCACCTGGAGGACAACAGTACACTGGCCTCCCAGGGTCTCCTCTCCTCACTCCCAAGTCTGCAGCTCTTTCCACCTGTAAACCATATCCCTACTCTACCCAAAGATTTGCCAACTCTCCTCAGTCCCTTCAGTGGACCAAAGGCCCAATAGGGATGACACCCAGGGCTTCTGGACCCAAGCTCCTACTTCTCACCCTCTCCTTCACTTTGCTCTAGCCAAGACTTGCCTCCACAGTCCCTTGAACAATCCAGGCCCACAGCCAGCTTTGCACTGGCTGTTCTGTCTTGCAGAAGCCATGCTTCCACTGGAACCCTCACAGGCTCACCCCTTCCTCCAGGTTTTATTCTTATCTCACTGTCTCACTGAACAAAAACCTCAGTGAACACTGCTGCCCACTTCCCACCTCCACATGCCTGACTGCCCTCTACCCCATGCTGCTTCACTGCTTCTCCTCTCATTGCGTATAAAAAACTATTCATTATACTGCTTTCATGCATTTATTGTTCATGGCTCCCTGCTACGTTGTAAGATTTTACAAAAACACGAATCTGCCTGGTTTGTTCATAAAAAGCACCTACCACATGTTCAATACTCTGTAAATATATGAGAAATGGAAAGAAATAATTAATGAATGTGTTAAGTAAAATAAAGACACTACAAAAAAAATGATATGAAAGATACTGTCACATATGCCATAGTTGAATTTTTAAAACATCATAAACACCTCATTGGATAACTATCAAGGCATTTTGATATGCCTTGAGGCTTAAAGACTTATAAGCCTTATAGTCTTTATATTTAGGCTTAGTGAAGTCACTCAGTCATGTCCAACTCTTAGCGACCCCATGGACTGTAGCCTACCATGCTCCACCATCCATGGGATTTGCCCAGGCAAGAGTAATGGACTGAGTTGCCATTTCCTTCTCCAGAGGATCTTCCCAACCCAGGGAACGAACCCAGGTCTCCCACATTATAAGCAGACACTTAACCGTCTGAGCTACCAGGCTTAAAGACTCTCAAAAATTGAATGACAATTACTGGTCTGGGGACCATCAAAATTTTTCTAGAGAAGAGACTTTTCAAACAGCAACCCACTCCTAATGGAGAGAACCAGCCCAGCTCCCAGGAATCCACACAGGAAGAGGGGTGGGGTATACTCACGTGCGAAAGCCCCAGTAGGCAGCTGCGTGAAGAGGAGCAGAGAGATGAGGTGGCAGAGCACAGAGCCATGGAAGAAGTCCTCCATCTCCTCAGAGCTGGAGAGACACAGAGCAGGAGGCAGACCCAGGGCTGGCCCAGAGCTCAGGGATCCCGGTGGGGTGGAGGGCTCAGGGCCAGAAACAGTCCTGCAGGAGCAGAGCCCCTCACTGGATCCCCATGCTGATGAGGTGTTGGGCTCCCCACAACTCTGACACCCAGAAAGCACTGAGCCTGGGCTCCTCCCAGCCCTGTGGAAGCCTCTGTGGGGATAAACAACCACAAGGTTTGCTTGGGAAAAACGCCCCCCTTCCCTTCCCACCCTAATGGCACCTGCAGCCCAGCCCACTCTGCCCAGAATACCAGGTGCTTCCTTTCCCAGCACTGGGGGCCCCGAGCTGGGACCATCCTGCATTTCCCCATTATTCACAACCACCAGCAACACCTGTCTACCAGTTAGGGACAGAGACGCAGGTTCAGCTCCTCACTGTGAAGTACAGACCAGCTCCCACTTCAGATCAGATCAGTCACTCAGTCGTGTCTGACTCTTTGCAACCCCATGAATCGCAGCACACCAGGCCTCCCTGTACATCACAAACTCCTGGAGTTCACTGAGACTCACGTCCATCGAGTCCGTGATGCCATCCAGCCATCTCATCCTCTGTCGACCCCTTCTCCTCCTGCCCACAATCCCTCCCAGCATCAGAGTCTTTTCCAACGAGTCAACCCTTCGCATGAGGTGGCCAAAGTACTGGAGTTTCAGCTTTAGCATCATTCCTTCCAA
>NW_011493500.1:7765-15030 GCF_000754665.1 Bison bison bison | reverse complement strand
ATGGCAACCAACTCCAGTGTTCTTGCCTGGAGAATCCCAGGGATGGGGGAGCCTCGTGGGCTGATGTCTATGAGGTCACACAGGGTCGGACACGACTGAAGTGACTTAGCAGCAGCAGCAGCTACAGCAATAACGCTGAAACAAATGAGTGAAGATTCACACCTCACTGTGGTGGTCCTGGGTCTCCCTAGAGCCACTCCACCATCCAGCACCACCCACCCTTCACCCAGCCCTGCCACCTGCTCAGCCTCCTCCTCAACCCTGCTGCTCCCTGCTTGCTCTTCTCACCCACAAGTGTCTTCAAAACCCACTTACCTGCTCTGAAAGGCCAGGACTTCAGGAGCGTCTCTAAACTCAGCAGCATGAGAAGGTTCAGGGACCCTGGCAGACCCCAAATCTGCCCTCAGAATTCGCACCTGAAGTTAGTCACTCAGAGCCCCAATCCTGATCCAGATCCAAGTCTGAGTTCCTCATGTCCGGGGCCAGGTGGTCTCAGGAGAGTGGAGAAGCAGCAGAGCCCACCCAGGGGTGTCTGCAGAGACCAGACCGTGGGACCCTCGGGAACGATCCCGGACAGCTCAGTCCGCCCTTCTCTGGTTCCTTCACTATTGGAAAGTGAAACCTGGAAAAAGCAGTCCCGGCAGACTCTGCCCTGCCCTCTGGGCAGTCACCCGGTTATCAAGAAGGAAACAGCCTGATCGGAGCAGCAACAAGAGAGTGGATTCAAGTAAAGCTGAAACCACCCTGAGGGGGACACAGACACACACTCGATGACCGTTCTCGACAAGTGCTCCACTCCAGGTTGTGCATGTGTGCTCAGTCACTCGGCTGAGTTTCATTCTTTGTGATCCCATAGACTGAGCCTGTCAGGCTCCTCTGTCCATGGAATTTTCCAGGCAAAAATACTGGAATGGGTTGCCATTTCCTACACCAGGAGATCTTCCCAACCATGCAGTCAAACCCACATCACTTGGGTCTCCTGCATTGGCAGGCAGATTCTTTACTACTTCGTCACCTGGGAAGACATACTCCAGGCTGGCAGCCTTCTAACCTCGGGAGTGGGGACTGTGTGCAGCACACAGTCTACACAGACTAGCACCTAGCCCCCGCCTGATTCCATGTCGGCTAGTAAAGTGCACAGGGCACAGTCCCCACCTTGGCTGCTTCCTTTTCTTCCCCAGCAGATGACCCAGGAACTCCCACAGCCTGGCCCCCAGGGGCTAACCCCCAGGCTTCAGGTGTTTCCAGAACCTTGGCTAAACGGACAGTGCCCTAAGGCTTGTTAAGATTGTGTATCACCCATGGCCTGGGCTCAGTCATTCAGACCCCCTTTCTGCCAGGCCCAGTGAACACCAGGAAAGGCCTGATTCTGGTCTCCAAAACAAAACCAACGGGACTGGCTCTTCCTCTCCAGCTCATCCCTTCCTGAATTTTCCTTACCTAGTACAGGACACCTGTGTTCACCCAGTTTTCTCTGTGGAAATTTGAAGGGCATCTTTCACATCCCACTCTCCCATGAAACGTGTTTCCAAGACATTCAAGATTTTCACAAATTCATGTTAACAGCCATCACATACTCTCATTTCTCTGCTGACACAGAGTTTTCCTCATGGGTCTCCCGCCCCACCTCCAGCCTCACTCCCTCCAGGTCATTTTCTTTCCAATGTCATGATGCTCACAGGTCAGTTTATGTCAACTTTATGCCTCACCCTTCAAGGGACCCCTCTGCTTCAACCTCACCTCCATGGCTCCGAGGCCTCCAACTTCCTATCTGACCTCATCCCATGCTTCTCCCAGCTGCCCCCTTACTGGTCTCACCAGTCACTGGATGATCCTGCTCCTCCCCCACATTCCTCACGGTCCACTGTACAGCTCTCACCTCAAATGACCTTGCTCAAGGCATGCTTTGCTGACCTCCTGACCCCCATTATGAGATCCATACACAAGCCTTTTGGGGTTTGGGTGGCACCCTGTCTCCTCCACAGCCCTGACTTGTGTTCACCTGAGGAATGTCGAGGGAATCCAGGAGAGGAGGCACTCTTTCCCAGCATGTAGGAAACACGCCATAAACATTGGTTGAGCTGACTGGCAGGAGTCTCTTCAGCAGCACATGGGCTACTCAACCTTGTCCAATTTCACAGAACACTCTAGTCCACAGAGAAACAGGAAGACTGCTAACTCTGAACTAATAGAGTCAACCTCTGGAAGGCTACAACAGCCCCACCATCTGCCCATCTCTGATTTCCTGTCTGCTGCTACTACTGCTAAGTCACTTCAGTCGTGTCCGACTCTGTGCGACCTCATAGACAGCAGCCCACCAGGCTCCGCCATCCCTGGGATTCTCCAGGCAAGAACGCTGGAGTGGGTTACCATTTCCTTCTCCAATGCATGAAAGTGAAAAGTGAAAGTGAAGTCACTCAGTCATGTCTGACTCTTCACAACCCCATGGACTGCAGCCTACCAGGCTCCTCCATCCATGGGATTTTCCAGGCAAGAGTACTGGAGTGAGTTGCCATTGCCTTCTCCAGCTTTCCTGTCTACCCCAGACATAAAGACTTCACTAGTTACAGCCATGGACTGGCAACACCAGGTTCAACCACCACTAATGCTCCCTCAGGGCTTCCCTGGTAACTCAGACAGTAAAGAGTCCGCCTGCAGGGTGGGAGTCAGTATGTTCAGATCCCCTGAAGGAGAGCATGGCAACACACTCCAGTATTCTTGCCTGGAGAATTCCATGGACAGAAGAGCCTGGGCCCATGGGGTCGCAAAGAGTCAGACACAACTGAGCGGCTAAGCACACACAAGCACAGTGCTCCCTCCAGCCTGCCCAGTGTCCCAGTGTCCGAGGTTCAGGTCTGAGGCGACTTGGGCTCGTGTCTCTCCCTCCTCACCTCTGCCTCGTGGTTGTCACTATTATCTTCATTCTACAGATGAGAAAACCAAACCTCACATTCACAGCCGCACACTCAGCAAGTCTCTCTCAGCCTGTGTTCACTCCGGATGGTTCTGAACGACCCATTATATTTGTCTCCACAGAGTAAGGACCGGCGGATCCACAAAACCACAAATTGTGGATTAGTGCCCAGAAGTCTGGTCTGAGGTGTTACAGCTCTAGGCAAACCCAGACCATCAGGGTATACCTGAACACATCCCACTTTGTCTTCCCCAAAAGGTCCACTCCCTATAATATCCACCTGGACTCAAGAATATTTGGAATATTTATATTAACCGCAGGAGATCTAATGAGACAAGTTCAAAAATGAGCCTCCAGGGCCCCCCTAATATCTATGCCCCACTTACACCACCAATCCCTTCACCACAAGACTTTTTAAGGTCTCAGAAACATTAGAGGAATTTTATAGCAACCATATTTTATTGAATACTTCCTATGTGCCAAGAACCAAGCCACACAAATTCCATTTATGCTACTTCATTCTCACATGTGCAGACAGACATGAAACAAGACATGAGTGCTGCCATCGAAGACACTTAGTCCAGATCCCTCACAGAGGAGGGAGGGGTTAGAGCTTCAGGGAGACTGCCCCCTCAGTCCTTCCCCAGCCCTCAAACCCAGCCCAGCCCACCTCCAGCTCCACACGACTCCACAGGAAGCAGGAACAAGCAGGGACCTTGGACTCCGACATGCCCCAAGATGATCTGACCAGAAAGCTTATCTCACCCTGAATGCCAGCCCTTTGAGTCCATACTGGGAGGAGAGAGGGGCGGGAATGACAAAGTACAGGAAAGATTTTTCTGGAAGGACACTTGAACACACTGGCAAGGTGGACAAAAACAGCCAACTTCACCAACCTGCCCCGCCACCCCAGGCATCAGGGTCGTGTGCCAGCTCCTTCTTGCTCACTCGCCACAAAAGACTTTTCTTTCTCCAAATATAAATTATCTTAATGCTAACAGGGTTAATATTTAACAGTCATAGTATCCCTTATCTTTAATTTGCTTCAGGAGCTTTCAAAACAGTTTCAGAAAAACTTCTAATCCATAAAACCATAGTGATATAAAATGAATTGTGATTTTTAAAATGTTACAGTAGATGAAAAGAATTAAACTCCTATTTTAAATAATATACAATCTGGAAACCTTATTGTCCTTCACGTTGTTAAGTTGAATAGTTCACTAGATTAATTTATACTGTAGGCAAAGTTTAAACAATTCCTTTGATAGCTATTTTTAGAAAGACACATACACACACACTCCAGAGGCAATGATTTTATTTCAATCTTAAAACATTTCTTTTGTTCTCTAACCATGATATCCTGGCTGGTGGGCAAGGTCTACCCTGGAAGCCTGCTGGGTGGAGCCCAAGGGCACACTGGGGGCCATGACCTTCCTCTAAACCTGCACTTCTGTCCCTCTGCTGAGGAAGGAGAGGCCCTCCCACCACAGGCTGTCATCTCCAAAACTGGAATACCCAGCAAAGGCGGCTCAGGACATGCTTAGGTCACTCAGTCCTTCCCAAGAGTGTGTGCTGCCCAGCCCACCCATAGGTCAGCTGCAGAGTCCACCTGGCCCATGGCACTGACTCCACCATCCTCTGACAATCCACTCTGATTCCGAAGTCTGAGATTCCTTCCAGGAACATGAAAAGGCATCGCTCCCACCCGAGCCCTGAGATTGTTGTTGTTGTTGTTCAGTGCCCAAGTTGTGTCCAACTCTTTGCGATAACAAAAGGTAAAGAAGGGAGACTGAGGAGTCACACAGGCTTACAGAAAATATACTATGTTTTATTTCACCAATAAAAGATTATGATACCAAGCAGGACCCCATGGGACTCCTGGGCACAAAAGCCTTTCTGTGCCCTGAATTTCTCTGATTACAGAAAATAGGATTCATTCAACCTCCAAGACCATCCTTGAGTCCAACAGGCAGGTTCAAGTGGTTGTTAATTAAGGAAGAGAAGGGTTGTGAGACAAGAGAGGAACAGTCAAGAGATACAGTGGTGCAGCCTTGGGGCAAGGTCTGATTCCCCATCAAAGGAAACACACAAAAATATCTTTGAGTTATTTCAGAGATACTGAAACCCTCACCAGGGGGAGAAGTTAATGTTTAACAAGGATGGAATGCCGACTACAAGCACAGAGACCCCAGATCAGTTGGAACCAGAAAGCTGGTGATGCTAACTCCCACTCACCTCACCACCAACCCATCAGAAGAATGTCCACGAGCTGATCATGCTTTTTTTGAAAACATTACTATAGAACTCCTCACTGCCCTCTTCAGGGAGGATCACACAGTTTTGAGGGCTTTAGTCCACTGCGGCCGCCTTTGCCTGACAAAACAATAAAGCGACTATTTTCTACTTCACCCAACACGCTGTTTCCAAGATTTAATATGGTGTCGGGGTACAGAGGCCAGATTCAGGTTCAACAGTAAGGTTCTAAAGGGAAAGAAGGCAGACAGAAAGAGGGTCTGGGAAAGGAAAGAGCAGGGGAAAAGGAAGGAAAAAGGGAGGGAGGGAAGGAGAAAGGGAGAGAAGAAAAGGACAAAAAGGAAGAGGTGGGATCCCCCTGCATTTATCCTGGCACATGCAGGACCGGACTCCAGAATGCACACGTCTGCCCAGAGTGTCTCATGCATGTCCCCAGTCACTGAGATGTCAGTGTACAATTTACAGTGTGAGCCTTTGTACTGCCCACAAGGCAGTGACCTGTGTACATGCCCTGAGTACAGGACCTGAGTATACGCTCACTCAGTGACCTGGGAAGTGTTTACTCACTCTCCCAATCCCATAGATCAGGCCCACCCATGGCCAAGGGTTAGTCAGGCAAGTCCTGCTCAGAGGGATTTGAGTACCAACGTCCGAGAACCACTTGAAGGTCTGACACTTTGGCCTCCGTCCCTGAGAGAATCAGAGAAGAGAGGTCTGGGGCAGGAAAGGCAGGAGAGGCTGGCTCTATTTGGGGAGGCACAATGACTGAAAACTTCCCACTCTGCTCAGGCACACTAGTAACCATTTGCATGAATTGTTTTATGACAGGAGGTCCTGGTAAGGAACATGGAATTAATAAGCCACCACCAACCGTAAGAGTTCAGGAAAGGTCAAAAGTTGACACACGTGTTCAACTACCTCCCAGAATCCTTCTCACTGGCTGAGCAATGTGTGCGCCACCAGGAAGGACTCTGAATCAGGATGATTGGCCAAAGACAACCAGGAAACTAATCCCATCACCGTAAAACCCGAGACTGCGAGCCCGCGGCAGAGCAGTTCTCCTGGGTTCTCTTACCCTTCTGCTCTCCGCCAGGGCGCCCTTTTCCAATAAAATCTCCTGCTTTGTCAGCACGTGTGTTTCCTCAGAAAATTCATTTCCAAGTGTTAGACAAGAGCCCATTTTTGGATCCTGGAAGGGATCCCCCTTCCTGCAACAGTTCTAGAGTCCCTAGGACGCCCACCCTGTTCCTTCATGTCAGGAGACTTGTCTCCACAGGCTGAGTTGTGGACTAAAGCCCTGAGGCCAGGCCCTGCTCTCGCATGATGTCACCAAACACTCGGGCACACTGTTTGCCCAGTGCCATTTTACTCTGAACATCACATACTTTATTATAATCCTCAGAGGAAAGTCTTACTTTCTTCATTTTACAGCTGAGAGACAGAGGTTCAACGACATGAAGGGACCTGCCCAGAGTTATGTGTGTCAAGCCCACAGGCTCCAGGCCTCACTAAAGCTCAGCTGAGCCCTAAACAGGGGCCACCAGGTAGGGGCGAACCAGCTCCAGAGGTGCTCCAGGGATCTGGGGGCAGGAGGGGAGGCAGAAGAAATGTTAGAATACCTTTCATCTTACTCTTTTTTAATGTGCTATTTGTGTTTGTTTTTAGAATCTGTACAACATTTCCACACACTTGATAGCTGCTTGTTGAAAATACATTACTAAAAGGAGTGCATGCTCCAGAACTGGAGACCAAGCTGCAATCTTCCACTCCAGAAATCCTCTCTAAAGCACCAGGTATCAAAGAGGGAGACAGCAGGATCAACCTGCAGCAGCCGCTTGAGAGGCAGCCCAGAAACGAGGTGCTACGGGGATAAGGAGAAACCTGGGGGCCAAGAGAAGGGCTGCCCTGCTGGATCAGCCCAGGTTCCACCGGGTTCTGCTGCCCCCTTGTGGCCAGCGCTGTGGACTGAAAAAACGGCTTCCCCGCAGGAGGACACGGAGGGAGGGAGAGGCAGACAAGGAATGTTAGAAAAATGGACGTGGACACAGGAAACCACACACAAAAGACTGCAGGCTACAGGATTCCTCATATATGAAGT
>NW_011493500.1:4175-5879 GCF_000754665.1 Bison bison bison | reverse complement strand
TACCTGTTTATACATATACATATATCCTCTCTTTGTTAGATTCTTTTCACATATAGGTCATTACAGAATACTGAGTAGACTTCTCTATGCTACACAGTAGGTCCTTATTAGTTATCTATTTTATACATAATTGTGTGTACATATGTCAATCTCAGTTTCCCAATTTATCCCTCCCCCATCACTTTCCACTGGTAATCATAAGTTTGTTTGCTACGTCTGTCACTGTATTTCTCCTTTGTAAATCAGTTCATTTCTACCATTTTTTCACATTCCATATATAAGCAATGCCATATGATGTTTATCTTTGTATGACAAATATATTCCTTTAATAAACATTTATTTTGAGCCTCTGTATGACAGCAGAAGGAGGACAGTGAAAGAGCTAGCTTTAAACAGTATTTTTAAAAACTAAGATCTGGTCCCATTACTTCATGGCAAACAGAAGAAGATAAGGTGGAAGTAGTGATAGATTTCCTCTTCTTGGGCTCTAAAATCATTGCGAATGGTGACTGCAGCCATGAAACTGGAAGACGATTGCTTCTCAGCAGGAAAGCAATGACAAACCTAGATGGTGTGTTGAAAACCAGAGATATTACTCTGCCGGCAAAGGTCCATATAGTCAAGGCTATGGTCTTCTCAGTGGTCACATACGACTATGAGAGCTGGACCATAAAGAAGGCAGAGTGCCAAAGAACTGATGCCTTCAAACTGTGCTGCTGGAGAAGACTCCTGAGAGTCCTTTGGACAGCAAGGAGATCAAACCACTCAATCTTAAGGGAAATCAACCCTGAATACACTTTGGAAGAACTGATGCTGAAGCTGAAGCTCCAGTATTTTGGTCATCTGATGCGACCATACGACTCATTGGAAAAGTCAATGATGCTGGGAAAGATTGAGGGCAGAACGAGAAGAGAGCATCAGAAGATGAGATGGCTGGATGGCATCACTGACTGGATGGATGTGAGTCTGAGTGAACTCCAGGAGATGATGATGGACAGGAAGGCCTGGCGTGCTGCCGTCCATGGGATCGCAAAGAGTCGGACACAACTGGATGACTGAACAACAACGTGACAGCAGAGAATCCCCAGTCTTTGGAGGTACGTGCCCTCTTCCATGAAACTTACATTCTGGAGGAGGTGAACATCACTCAAAATTATCAGGACCGACTGCAAATTGGTATAACTGTGTCAAAGGTAAGGAACAGGATTCTATGGGGCCAAACAGTGAAGATACTCCATTGAGACTGCAGAGAGAGCCTGAGTTTCAACTGGATGTGTAGCAATGAAGCAGAAATAGAGTTCAGGGAAGATAAACCAGAAAAATAAATCTGTTTCTCCATGGAATTGTCAAGGGAGTGGAGTCCCATCTTACACAAGAAAGTTGATTCTTGGGCAGGCAAGTCTTGTATATGGAAAAAATAACCCTTGAAAGTTGGTTACGTTGCTCATAAAGTACTGCCCCATACTTGTGCATAAGGTAAACTTAAACATGTAAAATGTACAGTAAAACATATACTATTATACTCAGATTTATGATAAACCAAAAAACGCATCTTTAAACTTTAAAAATCACCTCAGCACTTGAAAAGAATCAAGGGCTTCCCTGGTGGTTCAGTGGTAAAGAATCCACCTTCCTACCAAGGCTACAAAGGTGAAAGGAGATCCAACCAGTCCATCCTAAGGAAATCAGTCCTGAATATTCATT
>NW_011493500.1:3660-4075 GCF_000754665.1 Bison bison bison | reverse complement strand
GGGACGACAGAGGATGAGCTGGCATCACCAACTCAATGGACATGAGTTTGAGTAAACTCTGGGAGTTGGTGATGGACAGGAAAGCCTGGCGTGTTGCAGTCCATGAGGTCACAAAGAGTCGGACACGACTGAGTGACTGAACTGAACTGAATTGACAAAGGCGACATGGCTTTGATCCCTGATCCAGGAAGATCCCACATGCCCCAGAGCAACTAAGCCCATGCTCTACAACTACTGAGCCTGTGCTCTAGAGCCCGGGAGCCACAACTACTGAGACCACATGCTGCCCCTTCTAAAGCCCGTGCGCCCCAGAGGCCGTGCTCCACAATAAGAGACGCCACCACAGTGAGAAAGGGATCCATGAATATAAGAAGCTTTCAACTTAGAATAAAGATCCAAACCCCAGCCTTCTCTG
>NW_011493500.1:2724-3560 GCF_000754665.1 Bison bison bison | reverse complement strand
TGAACATCACTCAAAATTATCAGGACCGACTGCAAATTGGTATAACTGTGTCAAAGGTAAGGAACAGGATTCTATGGAGCCAAACAGTGAAGATACTCCATTGAGACTGCAGAGAGAGCCTGAGTTTCAACTGGATATGTAGCAGTGAAGCAGAAATAGAGTTCAGGGAAGATAAACCAGAAAAATAAATCTGTTTCTCCATGGAATTGTCAAGGGAGTGGAGTCCCATCTTACACAAGAAAGTTGATTCTTTGGCAGGCAAGTCTTGTATATGGAAAAAATAATCCTTGAAAGTTGGTTACGTTGCGCATAAAGTACTGGCCCATACTTGTGCATAAGGTAAACATAAACATGTAAAATGTACAGTAAAACATATACTATTATACACAGATTTATGATAAACCAAAAAACACACTTTTAAACTTTAAAAATCACCTCAGCACTTGAAAAGAATCAAGGGCTTCCCTGGTGGTTCAGTGGTAAAGAATCCACCTTCCTACCAAGGCTACAAAGGTGAAAGGAGATCCAACCAGTCCATCCTAAGGAAATCAGTCCTGAATATTCATTGGAAGGACTGAAGCTAAAGCTGAAACTCCAATACTTTGGCCACTTGATGCGAAGAACTGACTCGTTGGAAAAGACCCTGATGCTGGGAAAGACTGAAGGTGGGAGGAGAAGGGGACGACAGAGGATGAGCTGGCATCACCAACTCAATGGACATGAGTTTGAGTAAACTCTGGGAGTTGGTGATGGACAGGAAAGCCTGGCGTGTTGCAGTCCATGAGGTCACAAAGAGTCAGACACGACTGAGTGACTGAACTGAACTGAATCTGTCT
>NW_011493500.1:0-494 GCF_000754665.1 Bison bison bison | reverse complement strand
GCCAAAGTGATCAGCCCCACCTGTGTGTGACTGTCACCACCACATCCCACCCCACACTATTGATGGTGCCAGCATCTATATCACCACTGAGAAGTGAAGGAGAGGCCACAGGGACAGCAGTAGGAAAATCCAGAAAAACACAAAGTCACTCACAGGCCTGGAACTCCTCCTTCCGCCAATCTACAAGGAAAACACACATTTCATATGAGGGGTTCACAAAGACTGTACAACACACTTTAGGGTGGGTATGTGGGGTGGGTACTGAAGCTGCTAATGAAGGATTTGTAGAAAACATGTTTGGAAACATTCACTTGATACATTTATTGCTCTTTTATACACATGCACTCACACACACACAGAATGATCATTTTACAACCTTTTGATGAAGACCTAGCCATAGACCTTAATACTCAGGAATTGAGAAGCTGGAGACTGACCTGAACAGAAAGCTCTTTGCCATATTTGCCTACCAAATTATTCTTTCTCAAGGCCCT
>NW_011493499.1:4992-5175 GCF_000754665.1 Bison bison bison | reverse complement strand
TAAAAAAAAAGAAAGAAAAAAAAAGAAATTAATTTACTGAGAACCTACTTTAGGCCTTGCACAGTGAAGGCTCCAAAAATTCTAAAATGAACAGTTTCCTTAGAAAATCACAACCAAGTGGGAAAGACAGACATAGATGCAAATGATGACAGCTTAATGCATCCAGGGCTGTCATGGAGGTCT
>NW_011493499.1:0-507 GCF_000754665.1 Bison bison bison | reverse complement strand
GTGGGCAACCCTGTGACCAGCTAAATGTTTTATTATCATAGAAGAAGAGAGAATAGATACAGGTCAACTACTAATAGTTTTTGCCATTCTAGCCAAGGTTCTAATGAAATTTGACCTAAGAATATAGACAATTTTTAGAAAATTCATTTCTGCTCTCTTTCTTAGGAAAGTCACTTAAAGATTTAAGCTATCAAACCAAGAACCAAGGGAATACACCAAGGAAGAGAATGAATATAAACAAACCCCACAAAACAGTGGCTCTAACTGTTGAGAGACTGAATATAAGTCTCAGAATTTAGACTCTGCAGTAGATCATCAGGGCAATCAGTCCAGACAGTCAGGAGAATGGAGGGCTTTGGGAAGAAGGGCTTCAGGGAATTGAGGGGTTTCTTGAAATAAGAGTAGAAGGAGACAAAGAAAGAACGGGAAGATATGATTAAGATCTGAAAATAAAAGCCAGAATATAAATAAAAAGACAGCTCCAAATTCAAAGATAAAGAAGCCATG
>NW_011493498.1:16905-18062 GCF_000754665.1 Bison bison bison | reverse complement strand
CTGTAAGAAGCAGGCAGCAACTGAAATATGCCATTCTCCTGCCAAAGGATAAACAAGAGAGCTGTCAGAAACTCAATATGCCTGTTAAAACTTCCGGTCTGAAGTGGCACACATCGTCTTGGCTCACATTTCATTGGCCAAAGCAAGTTTTATGACCAAGTTTGATGGCAAGGGAATGGGAAAGTATACACCTGCCACAGGTGGACAGTGCCAGTCCTGTGACAAAATGTAAGATGTATAATTGGAAATATCTACTATACTTATTATCTATCTGTTTAACAAGGGTTATCATTGAATGAATAAAATCAGAATCATAACTTTCCAATAATACAATAAAGTGTAAACACACAAAAAAATAGTCCAACATATAAAATCAATTGTTGATTCAAAAAGCTGAAAGTACTTTGAAGCCTTATTTCACTAAGTAAGAATACCTGGTTCCCCTTTTTCATGAGTAAAACTCAATGTCTTCCTTGATGCCTGAGTTTGCTCTAATGTTACTTTGAGGGATAAATAGTGAAATATTCACTTCATAATAAAGTTTGCAATGATATTCTATGAATTTAATCTGTAGGAAAGATATTCCACACTATTTATTGTTTTTCAAAAGAAGGAAAGAAATGGGAAGCAACATGTGTCTACACAATGGAGTGCCAATTGAATAAACAGTAAGAGTTTTATTGTGTCAGAGACATCATCTAAATTGACTTAGAGAAACCCTTTACAAATGCCCCATTGGGTTTTAGTTCAATCAAGTAAGATAATATTGAGCTTTCCTCATGTGCCCAGGAATGTGCTTAGCATGTGATATAGGTAGGGGTAGGGGATAGAGGTTAAAGTTCCTGCTTACAGGTCATAAGTGGCCTTGTGGTAGAAAGAGGGGAATTGGAATGGTAGTTGATCTAAGGATTTGTATGTTATAAGTCAGAGCTGGCCATTGGGATGACACAAGAGACTCCTGTATTAGACCAGAACTTCCTCAACTTTAATGTATGGATAAACTACCTGAGATCTTGCTCAAATGCAGATTTGATTTGGTAGAACCAGGATAGGGCCTGCTACACGACATTTTTAACAAGCTTCCAGATCATACCAATGTTGCTTGTTCAAAGATTAGACTTCGGGAAAGTTTTAGATAGACCCTTGTCCTCTGCTCA
>NW_011493498.1:14564-16288 GCF_000754665.1 Bison bison bison | reverse complement strand
TAATAGAAATGCGTAACTGTTGACCCTAAGGTCCCTGTGATGCTTAGTTTAACTTGTCTATAGAAGTTATAATATTTATAAAAACGCATTAAATATCACGAGACATTTTACTTAAATGCATATTTGTCAGCTCTGAAAATGAAAAATAGTTTGCTGTGACAAGCTAATATGAAAGCTATCATCTTAATATATTCAGTTTGACACATTTCCATAAAAGCAAGCTGTCCATAACTGCAGATTTATTGCTCATGTTTCAATGTTGTGTGTCACTGAAATCTGCAGTTTCAAACTCAAAAATAGGAAAGAAACTGATCATTATTATGTAATGATAATCCAGATTAACTTGGAAATTTTCTTCAGGGACAGGAGGAGAAGGAGGAGATGACTGTATGCTAATTCCAAAACAGCATGTGCCTGTGTTACCAGTGATGTATTGCTTGCTTGCCAAAGGTTCCAGAAAAAGTAGTTCTCCTTACAGCTCAATTGAAAATAATGTATATGTATTTGCAATGAGAATATTCCAAGCTCATAACTTTTTAACTGTGTGTGAAAGGAAGTGTTTTAGTGAATGTCTATACATAATTATGTATCTATGTGCATACATTTATTTTCTTTGCTTTGCCTTTTAAAAATAGAATAAGGAGTATAATCTATCAGACTTGTTATAGAATATATACCTAAGAAAAATTAAGTACTCTTTTCTGGGCATTTATAATAATTACTCTGATTTTGAATAATCAAATTTTTATAAAGTGAAGTTGTTTGAGGTAATTTTCTGGTTAATTCAGATCAGTTAAAAATAGCATTTGAAGCAAAAGAAAAGTAAGACTGGGATCAAAATTCCTATGATGGCTTCTCTACATTGATTAAAATCATGAAAGTTGTTTAACTTATTTCATACTTGTTTTTAAGTACGGACTGTATTTGCAGCCATCGGTACCACTGTGCTGTTTTGAAGGCTGGTAAGACTATCAGAGTTCTCAACTCTGTATCCTGTGCTGAAGCATCAAAGACTGTTTATGGGATCTGTGAGCAAACTCTGCTGGGGACAGTTTAGTTCAGAGGTTCTCAGTGGAGGAGGGAGTGCTTTGACAAATACTTGAGACCTAATTTTTTGGTTTTCTTCAAAGTAGTGAGTGTGCTACTAACCTTTTACTAGGCAGTAACCATAAGAAAATATTGACTTCAAATATCCTACTGCACCTTATAATTTCCTCCTAATTATCTGAACCTAGAAGCTAACTCGATTTTTCTTCTAAACACTAAGTATTTTTGCACGGATTTAATATATGTGTGCTGAAATTTCCAGGAATGTAACTAGTGTATAAATCAAGGAAAGATAATAGTTTGCTAAAAGTTTTGTGTGTTCTTTAAGAAAATGATGTCCCTGATAACAGTACTGTTCATGGTATTAAGTTAGACTCTCCAGGCCAGAATTAAGTTCGACTCTCCAGAATACTGAAGTGGGTAACTGTTCCCTTCTTCAGGGGAGCTGACCAACCCAAGGATTGAACCCAGTTCTCCTGCATTGCAGGTGGATTCTTTACCAGCTGAGCCACCAGGGAAACCCAAGAATACTGGAGTGGGTAGCCTATATCGCTTCTCCAGGGGATCTTCCTGACCCAGGAATCAACCTGGGGTCTCCTGTATTACAGGCAGATTCTTTACCAGCTGAGCTACCAGGAAAGCCCTTAAATTATTACACAGTCCAATACAACTGCATA
>NW_011493498.1:11025-13774 GCF_000754665.1 Bison bison bison | reverse complement strand
ATACCAGATCATTTTACCTGCCTCCTGAGAAACCTGCATGCAGGTCAAGAAGCAAGTATGAAATGAGTCCCAAAGTAATTAGTGGATACAAATAACCGGGATTAGTATTTTCAATATCAGAAGAATTTTTTTTGGCTGGTTGCACACACAAAATTTAAAGAGCTTGTGTCAGGTTTTTGACAGTAAAGATTGTATGCTACACTTAAGTAATCGTCTCTGAAGAGATTCTATCATTGTTCCTTCAATTTGCAACTGTATAACCAAAAATAACAGACTTCTTTTTTTCCCAAAATGCATTTTGATCAAATCAATAAAACCCAAAGGAAAAGAGTAGAATGTTGAATAGTTTATAATAATCATGAAGCTGTCTGTCCATTCATCCTCCTCTTTAAATTAATGGGAGATATTTTGTAGGAACAGAAACAGTTGCCTGTTCCCTCTAGCAGTTTTGTATGGCTGACAAGCAAATATCAAGACCATTATCATAGCCAGAGTGACAATTTAAAATCCAGCTCACCCTTTTGAGAGACATACATGTTGTACTGAACCAAACCAATTTAGGAGAAAACAACAGAGCTATTGTGCTATGAGTATGGAAACAGGTGGACAAAAGGTAAGACTTAATGTATAAGTCAAATTACTGGTACCCATGGTGGCATTTAATGAGACCCCAGTGGTATCGAAGTGTTGGCTTGCAACACTATGCACTCTTCTGTTGAAGGGGCTGATCGCTGAAACTACTGGTTGCAATGCCTCATTTCCTCATTAACTATTTCAGATGACCTTCGGTAATTTATTTAAATTCTTTGAGTCTCAGTTTCTTTATCTGTAAAATGGGAATCATGATTCATCCAGAGCATAAATCAGGAGTTTTTGAAACAACTGGATGAGATGATATCAGGAAGTACTTTAAAAGCTTTGCATTGCTTCATAATTAAGAAGCATTAAATTTATATGAGATTATTCATTCTTAAACATAGGACAGGTAGGACAATGTTTGTACTGGGTACATTTATTGTCTTGGAGATATCTTTATTATGACTTGGTTATCAGTTGTCAACATTTATATACATGACACCAAGCTTATTGTACTCTTTCCCAGGTGTCTAGCCAATGGCTTTTCATAGAATACTGTCTTTGCCATCATGTACTCCTCCCTCTGTCAAAACTACTAAAATAACCAAACTGTGACACAGGAATTATTGTCATATTTTTGCTATCAGAATAGTTGTTTATTTGACAGGAAATAATGTGAAAAAATCTTAATATTCAGATGGAATTTTATATATCTGCCCCAGGACCCCAATATTGCAGTAAATGGCAGTCAATATACCACAGCTAACAGAGTCAGTGCCTCAAGAGTCAGGTTTCTCAGTTGTCAGATTTACTCTCCATCATTCCAGGATGTCTCTGCTCTCAAGGGCTGTCTTCAACTTTGTACTTGGTACTCTGGCATGTTGTAAGTGCTGTTCACATCTCAGTCTTACATGGGAGAGAAAAAGAGAGTCCCTGCTACCATTCTTCTCACCACTGTGTATTATTGTCTTCCCCTTCTCTTTACTACTTTTCATTAGATGCTGTGATAGGTCCTTCTGGCCTTCCTTGGCAGTGTATATTCCCAATGAATATGTTAACTCCTCTGTTTACTCAAAACCCAAGTTGTTTAGTTAACCAATTGTGAATTTGCTTCATTTTGACCACTTATCTTCGAGTTATATACAATTCCACTTGCAGTCACATGCATATTGTAAGCTGTATGGATGCGTACTAAACCAGATAGTTTTCCATTAGTTATTAAGGCTAGCTTTAGAACATGAAACTATCTCAAATCCAGCAAAGAACAGATTTTTGCCTATGGGGCCTGTTAAAATTAACCTTCTTCTGCCATTCAAATGAGGAGAAGCACAGCTATCATTTAATTGGACCAGATGTTCTGAAGCGGCAATAAAGGTTCTAGCTAAACAGAGTGATTTAGATGACAAAAGAAATTTGAGTGTCTCCACTGCAAGCTCAATTAAAAGATGCTAAGTTTCTATTTGAAAAGAGTTTGTCAGCTACACAAAAGGATGATTGCAATTGCTATGACAAATCAAAAGACACTTTTGGCCAGACTTAGATGTGCACGGTACACAGATACATGCTTGTCTGTGTTAGTCTGTAGAGAAACCTCAAACTGTAGGTCATACAAGTGACACGGTAAGACTTCAGTGCTTTTCCTGAGCTCATGACTGTGCTCAAAACAGAGAAAGCTTCCTTATTCTCTGGAATACTTTTATTACCCACCTCAGTCAACATGTCACATGATGGATACTATGCATTTTGAAAAGCTTGAGTACAGCAAATAGTCTTGAGGTTGAAATGAAGGCTCTTAGGCTGGCCCCTTTGATCTGAGCCTCACCAAGATAGATAGCGTGAGCTTAGGCTTGGTGAATCACTGACAACTATTGATTGTCCATTTGAGAGAAGCACAATTAGTGCAATTTGTCAAGCCATGTGTAATCTAAAGTGGAAATCCTAAATAGGAGATGAGGGAGGGGGGAAGGAAGCTAAAGTGAGCCCATTTCCTATTATTTTTTTTTAACTTTAAGTCTAGAAAACACAGGCTTTACAAGGAAAAAACACTCTGTCATCAGTTTCCATCACCAGCTGCAATTATATGGAATGGTGGCTGATCTAGGCAATTTCAGATGTAGTTTATGTTTGTGTTTACCTAGGTTCAGAGTCTCTGCAGTATCTATGCCCATTGTGC
>NW_011493498.1:4245-10925 GCF_000754665.1 Bison bison bison | reverse complement strand
CCATTGTGCTTGAGTGCTGCCTGTGTTTTGCTAATGTGGACTAGACAGTATACTTTTTTTATTAATCTTACTAATCAGATATTTTTAAACAAGTTATTAATACAATCTTCACATGTGAGGATATATAACTGTATTTTCTACATGTAGATTTAGTCAGAAAAGTAATTAGCAACTTGTTACAAATAGATATTCAACATGTAATTCTATTAATAATATGGGCATGTATGTCATTTCTTTATATCAAAAGAATTTGGGATTCAAGTGTAGAAATACAAATATTATCTCCTGAAAGGCACTCATACCATAATTAACTGACAAAATATAAATGGCTTGTGTTTCAAATATTTGTTTATGACCCATCACAGCTAACCTTTGAACAACACTTTAGAAAATGTATTTGCAGAGCACTTTAGAAAGCAGTGGTGCACTTGTAGTCTTATTTTCCACTTATAGGACCTCTCTGAATGATAAATGGTGGATATCATCATACTCATTACAAAAAGGCTCTGCATATCTGACGTCCTGCTTTATTTTTCTATCCCATATTATTTCTGTGAATTCAGATACAGTAGAATTGGTATTATAAATTATGATTGGAAACCCAAGGCTATAAAAATTTAGAATCCAAAATTTTTGACAAATTACACATGTACTGACATAAAAAGCAACTGTTTAAAGCTGCCTAACACTTTAGCTATACTATTATTGACTCCTCTGTGGCATTGATTAATGAAGTACGTCATCACATTCCCCAAATAGCCATCATAAATAGTTTGAGTCACAATTCTGACATTGGCAATATGAGCAGTAGCCAGCTTCCAAAATGTCAGCTGCCATTTGGTATAATTTTACCAACCCTATTCATTTCATGTTTCTGAAAGCGGCTGGATTACCCTTCTTCCATGACCACATCCTCTCTTCCTCTCATCCATCTCTTACCAGGCTCTGATAAACTAGTTCTTGTCCCTTTTCCTTTCCTGTTTACAGGTGCTAAGGTCTTCTTGCTTTTGCTAGTCCCTGAGTACTTCCACATTCATTGTCACTTCCTTTAACCCTGACCTCAACTCTGAATAGTCCATGATTAAATTATCTTTGAATCACAGTTGAGTCCACCTTATGTTTCTCACTGATACTCTGACTAATGTTGTTCCAGGCCATTTATTTAAGCTTCTCTTATACCCCATGGTAAGATTCCATGTTTTTAGATAAAAGATTACATGCTTTATTTTAGATTAAATTTTATGTATTTTTATAATATTGTCTTAATTAATGGAATATTTTTTTTTATTTTGTAACTGGTTATACTGATTTATAGTCCTGAATAGATATAATGACATTGAGAAATGTTCACAATATAATGCAAAGCTGGATAAAAGAGAACTAAAAACTATGTAAACATATATAATATAAAATATCATCCCAAGATTTGGGGTGGTTTTTAAATAGAAGTAGCTATTATCTAAAAATTGACCATTGAAGACAGCTATAACTCAAATTTGTAGAAAAATATGCAGGGCATATAATGGCCTATATGTGGAAAATTGTTAAGTTGGAACTTCTACTTTCCTGGCCATACCCAACCACTATAATGTTGACACTAAATCAAGTGAGAGATAGACTCATAAATACCTTGATATCCTACATTTTTTGTCAGTTCTTCCCCTTGGCTAAACACAATCAGAAGCCAGAGGGTAAGGCTGCCCAGCTCATAGTCTCCTGGCAGAAAGCACCATGAAAATGGATAGAGTATGGGATGGGATGTAGCACAAACAAGGGTGAAACAAGACAGATTTAATAATTTTTTAAAAGATCCAATTCTCTACCAATTTAAGTTAGAAATTTAACACTATCCTAATCAAACTCCCAATGGGAAAAAATTTGAGGGAGGGAAGACCTTAACAAAAATGTTTCCAAAGTTTTCTACTAAGGAATGGGAATATTCAAGAAAACACCAAGGGTACAAAAAATAAACAGTAATGACAGGGGAATTTTCTCTCTTACCCACTAAAATATGTTAGAGAGTAGGCTTGTTCGAATGCCTAATGAAACAATAGAAAATTTGCTTATGTATTCTGTTTTATTCAGTTAATAATAATGAATGCTTATCCTTTGTCACCACAGAGACAAGTGCTCAGTATGCAATTGGTAACAAAAAGGGCAGGGTCCCTGCCCTCATGGTGTATTCAACCTCACGATTCAAGACAATATTAACCCAAGAGAAGAAATGCAAACTGAAGAAACACTTTGAAGCTGACAGATTACAGAGAATGATAAATTCCAGAAATGGAGAGTCCATGAAAGCATATTCACTTGTAGATCTTTACACGCTGGCCACAGAACAAATTCTCATTGTATAATATAATCTTTTATTTTAAAATATGCATCTCATTTGGCCCAGGAAATACTCTTCTGATAGTGAATATGTATCAGTTAGGGTACATTGATGAAAACAGAGACAGGGGATTCATTAAAAGCATTTTGGATAGCTGAGAAGATAAATGGGAAAATGAGACAGTCTAAGAACTTGCAACAGCAAGAAGCTGCTACCAGCCCTAGGACTGGAGGGACACAGGGCAGAAGTGGTGTTGGTACAGCTCAGGCTGCTGATGGGAACTGCAGTCATAAAGGGAGAGATTGTGCAAGCTGGAGCTGGAAAAGTGGAAATGAACTACTCTGCCAGAGAGACCACCTGAAGCAGGCAGAGAGAGGAAGAAATGCCCTGAATTCTCCCCTCTTTCTAGCTTTCATGTTCTTCTAGTGTCACTCATTAGCTAAAACATACTGGAAGGTAGTTGGCAATGGAACCTGGAAAATGCAGTTTTCATGGATTAGCCTCCTCTTCATTCCCCCATCTCCCCATCCTGTACTGGGCACCATACAGAACTGATGGGACAAGAGGAGAAAAGGATATGAGAGCAAACAAATAAGCGACTAGCAGTACCCCTTATGGAGGTAATTGAAGAACATTGTAAACATGTAAAATTAGAAAACTTTTAGCTTTTTTTTAAAATAATGGGGATGAAATGATGCTATAAAATAATATTTTATCTTATTTTAAATGGCTAGAAAAGTATATATAGTAGAAAGGATATGGTTGTTGTTCAGTTGCTAAGTCATGTCCGAATATTTGCCACACCATGGACTGCAACATGCCAGGCTTCCCTGTCCTTCACTATTTCCCAGAGCTTGCTCAGACTCATGTCTATTGAGTCGGTGATGCCACCCAACCATCTTATCATCTGTCACCCCTTTCTCCTCCTGCCCTCACTCTTTCCCAAGATCAGGAAAGGTGATCCTGAGTCAGCTCTTTGCATCAAGTGGCCAAAGTATTGGGGTTTCAGCTTTAGCATCAGTCCTCCCAATGAATATTCAGAGTTGATTTCCTTTAGAATTGGCTAGTTTGGTGTCCTTGCTGTCCAAGGAACTCTTAAGAGTCTTCTCCAATACCACAGTTTGAAAGCATCAGTTCTTTGGTGCTCAGCCTTCTTTATGGTCCGACTAGCAGATCCTTACATGACTACTGGAAAAATCATAGCTTTGACTATTGACCTTTGTAGGCAAAGTGATGTCTCTGTTTCTCATTACAAATCTAGACAATGTATTAAAAAGAAAGTAAATAAAATCTGTCACTGATTCCACTTTTTCCCCCATCTATTTGCCATGAAGTGATGGGACCAGATGCCATGATCTTAGTTTTTTGAATGTTGAGTTTTAAGCCAGCTTTTTCACTTACCTCTTTCATACTCCTCAGGAGTCTCTTTGCTTTCTGCCATTAGAGTGATGTGCTGTGTGCTAAATCACTTCAGTTGTATCTGACTCTTTGCGACCCTATGGACTGTAACACGCCAGGCTCCTCTGTCCATGGGATTCTCCAGGCAAGAATACTGGAGTGGCTTGCCATGTCCTACCTCCAGAGGATCTTCCCCACCCAGGGATCAAGCTCGCATCTCTATGTCTCCTGCATTGGCAGGTGGGTTCTTTCCCACTAGCACCACCTGGGAAGTCCCATTAGAATGGTATTGTCTGCATATCTGAGGCTGTTGATATTTCCCCTGGCAAACTTGATTCCAGCTTGTGATTCATCCAGTCCAGCATTTCACATGATATACTCTGAAAAGAAGTTAAATAAACAGGGTGAAAATATACAGTCCTGTTATACTCCATTCCCAATTTAGAAACTGTTCTTTGTTCTATGTCCAGTTCTAAGTGCTTCTTGATCTGCATACAGGTTTCTCAGGAGACAGATGATCTGGTTTTCCCATCTCTTTAAGAATTTTCCATGGTTTATTGTGATCCACACAGTCAAAGGCTTTAACAGAAGTAGATATTTTTTCTGGAATTCCCTTGCTTTTTCTATGATCTAATGGATGTTGGCAATTTGATCTCTAGTTCCTCTGTCCTTTCTAAACCCAGGTTATACATCTGGAAGTTCTTGGTTCACATACTATTGAAGCCTGGCTTTAAGGATTTTGAGCATTACCTTGCTAGCATGCGAAATGAAAGCAATTGTCCAGTAGTTTGAGCATTCTTTGGCATTGCCTGTGTTTGGGATGGGAATAAAAACTTACACTTTCTAGTCCTGTGGCCACTGTTGAATTTTCCAAATTTGTTGGCATACTGAGTGCAGCACTTTCATAGCATCATCTCTTAGGATTTGAAATAGCTCAGCTACAATTCCATCACCTCCACTAGCTTTGTTCGTAGTGATTCTTCCTAAGGCCCACTTGACTTTACACTCCAGAATGTCTGGTTCTAGGTGAGTGACCACACCATCATGGTTATCTGCGTTATTAAGACCTTTTCTTGTATAGTTCTTCTGTGTATTCTTGTCACCTCTTCTTCACCTCTTATGCTTCTGTTAGGTCCTTGATGTTTCTGTCCTTCATTGTGCCTATTTTTGCATGAAATGTTCCCTTGGTATCTCCAAAGGAAAGAAAGGATACACCTTTATTTAATGTTATATAATAATATTTAGATATCATCATCACTGTTACTGTCATCATCAAGTGGAAAAAATGAAGAAATTAGGATGTATTGTCACCAGATTAACATAAACTGTTGCTCGGTAGAATCTGTGTGACTTTCATTTTCTTCTGTGCACTTTTATATGAAAGTGTTAGTCGCTCAGTTGTATCTGACTCCTTATGACCCCATGGGCTGTATCCCACCAAGCTCCTCTGTCCATGGGATTTTCCAGGCAAGGATATTGGGCTGCCATTCCCTTCTCCAGAGGATCTTTCCAACCCAGGGATCGAACCCAGGTCTCCCACATTGCAGGCAGATTCTTTACCATTTGAGCCCAATATATAGCCTCCAAATGATTTTCAAAAGAATATGTAGTGACTTTACTATGAGGTAAAAAATCTCTTCTTTGTCTTATAAAACATTTTATTAGCTTTATATTATTCATTTTGATATGTATTTAATTATTTAATTGCTCACTTTTTGTTGGACTTTTCAGCTGATTCCAACACTCTTCTTTTATAAACAATTTTCTTTTACAAAGAGAGGTTAAAGTTACATGAAGGCTTGCGGGTAAATTTCTGTCCCCAGCATCTTCCTAATTAAAGGAGTCCTCATAGAATTTATGAGCTATATTTTCTTCTTGTATGACAACACAATCTCATACAATAGTTCTCAACTTTATTTGATTCACCTTGGCAGCTTTTTAAAAGTACCGTTCCTAGGACACACTGCAAACCAATTGAATCATAATCTCCAGGGACTGAATCTGCAAATCAGTATATTTTCAAGGTTACCTAGATAACATCAATATGTAGTTGGGATGAGAATCCCCACTTCAGGTTTCAACTAGAACAGAACTGAATGTCTTCTAAACTGCAGGTAAATAGAAGTGCTGAAAGGAACTTGATGCCCCAACAATGGATGTCATTAGCCAAGTTAAGTAGAAGACATGCATTGAAGCAATGGCAATTATCTATTCATAAAGCAGAACAGAGATTTGAAGAAGTACCTACATGTATCAGAGTAGGTTAAAGATACATATTTTTAAACAATTATGGAAGGTCCAAGAAGACCCATGTGTCAGAAAAATCTTGAATTATACATGATTAAGTACTGATTTAATAAGTCCTTCTCCTCTAAACTAAAGAAGAAAAAAAAAAAATGACCCATGATTTTTGGTCCAAAGAGTTTATTTGAGTAAAAGCTCAACTGTTTTCAGGTTTTTCAGAGCTTATTTCATTAGTAGTTAACTTATGAATTCCTGCTTGTTAGATTACTCAGACAATCAAATAACTAAAAAATATTGAATCTTTGGGAAACAAAAAACTTTGCATTCTACTTAGATGTAAATGTTCTAATTACTATGAGAAACATTTTATAGTCCCCAAAGTGTTTTGAATTGGTCTAACCTTGTATATCCGCCTCCTGGGATCTTTAAATATAGGTAGCTGATATTTGATGGTTATTTGCTTCACAGACAGTTTGAACAATTTCTGAGAATGAATTTGTAATTCCATTAATTTAAATTTACACAGTGGATTCCTTTTTTATGAAAAAAATCATAATTTTTTTGTTTTTTAAAACATCATAAATACAAAATAAAAATAGTGGATCCCAGATCACTCTCTGGGATGTGTACATTTAGGTAAGTTATTTAAACCCTGAGCTTAGCTTTCTCATTTGTGAAATGGAGATGATATTAGTATCAGGCTCTT
>NW_011493498.1:3549-4145 GCF_000754665.1 Bison bison bison | reverse complement strand
AGTTCAATGGCTCAGTTGTGTCTGACTGTGATACAACTGGACTGACACTCCTTGGACTGCAGCACACTAGGCTGCCCTGTCCATCACCAATTCCCAGGAGCTTGCTCAGACTCATACCAATTGAGTCAGTGATGTCATCCAGCCATCTCATCCTCTGTCATCCCCTTCTCCTCCTGCCTTCAACTTTTCCCAAATCAGGGTCGATCCCAATAAGTCAGTTCTTTGTATCAGGTGGCCAAAGTATTGGAGCTTCAGCTTCAGCATCAGTCCTTCCAATGAATATTCAGGACTGATTTCCTTTAGAATTGACTGGTTGGATCTCCTTGTAGTCCAAGGGACTCTCAAGAGTCTTCTCCAATACCACAGTTCTAAAGCATCAGTTCTTTGATGCTCAGCTTTCTTTATAGTCCAACTATCACATCCATACATGACTACTGGAAAAAAGCATAGCTTTGACTAGACAGAACTTTGTTGGCAAAGTAATGTCTCTGCTTTTTAATATGCTGTCTATGCTGGTCATAGCTTTTCTTTCAAGGAGCAAGCATCTTTTAATTTCATGGCTGCAATCACCATCTGCAGTGATTTGAGAGCCCAAG
>NW_011493498.1:2220-2446 GCF_000754665.1 Bison bison bison | reverse complement strand
TATTGTTATCCTCTATTTCTTTGCATTGATCACTGAGGTAGGTTTTCTTATGCTATTCTTTGGAACACTCCATTCAAATGGGTATATCTTTCTTTTTCTCCTTTGCCTTTAGCTTCTCTTCTTTTCTCAGCTATTTGTAAGGCCTATTCACACAACCATTTTGCCTTTTTGCATTTCTTTTTTTGGGGGATGGTCTTGATCACTGCCTCCTGTACAATATCAACGA
>NW_011493498.1:1835-2059 GCF_000754665.1 Bison bison bison | reverse complement strand
CTGTACAATATCATGAACCTCTGTCCATTGTTCTTCAGGCACTCTATCAGATCTAATCCCTTAAATTTATTTCTCACTTTCACTGTATACTCATAAAGGATTTGATTTAGGTCATATCTGAATGGTCTAGTGGTTTTCCCTACTTTCTTCAGTTAAAGTCTGAATTTGGCAATAAGGAGTTGATGATCTGAGCCATAGTCAGCTCCTGGTCTTGTTTTTGCTGA
>NW_011493498.1:1220-1735 GCF_000754665.1 Bison bison bison | reverse complement strand
GGATGGAGCATAGACTTGGATTACTGTGGTATTGAATGGTTTGCCTTGGAAATGACAGAGATCATTCTGTCGTTTTTGAGATTGCATCCAAGTGCTGCATTTCAGAATCTCTTGTTGCCTATGTGAGCTATTGCATTTCTTCTAAGGGATTCTTGCCCACAGTAGTGGATATAATGATCATCTGAATTAAGTTCATCCATTCCAGTCCATTTCAGTTCACTGATTCCTAATATGTTGATGTTCACTCTTGCCATCTCCTATCTGACTACTTCTAACTCACCTCAATTCATGGACCTAACATTTCAGGTTCCTTTGCAGTATTGTTCTTTACAGCATCACACTTTACTTCCATAACCAGTCATGTCCACAACTGGGCATTGTTTTTGCTTAGGATCCATCTCTTCATTATTTCTGCAGTTATTTCTCCACTTTTCTCCAGTAGCATATTGGCTAGTGACTGTAGCCATGAAATTAAAAGGTGCTTGCTCCTTAGAAGAAAAGTTATGACAAACTAT
>NW_011493498.1:0-699 GCF_000754665.1 Bison bison bison | reverse complement strand
GTGTATCCTAAAGGAAATCAACCCTGAATATTCATTGGAAGGACTGATGCTGAAGCTGAATTTTCAATACTTTGGCCAACTGATGCAAACAGCTGACTCATTGGGAAAAAAAAAAAAAAACCTGATGCTGGCAAAGACTGAGGGCAGGAGGAGAAGTGGGCAACTGTGGATGAAGTGGTTGGATAGTATCACCAACTCATGTCAATGGACATGAGTTTGAGCAAACTCCAGAAAGTAGTGAAGGTCAGGGAAGCTCAGCATGCTGACGTTTATGGGGTTGCAAAGAGGTGGATACAACTTAGTGACTGAACAACAACAACAAAGTCTATGTGGGCCTCGAGATTCTGTATTTCTAACAAATTCTCAGGTTTGAGAAAAGATGAACTAAAATTATTATTGATTCATTTTTTTTCTCTTCTCTTAAATTCAAACTTGATCCAAGAGGGCATTGTATAATCTGTGTTGCTACACTCTACAAAAAATATAACAGTATATGGAACTAATGTTTCCTTGAAAGCATTTTTCTTTTATTCAAAAGAGTGTTAGTGAGCACCTAATCTGTAGTGTGGGCTTCTCCAGTGGCTCAGCAGTAAAGAATCCACTTGCAATTTAGGAGACACAGTAGACATGGGTTTGATCCCTGGGTCAGGAAGATCCCCTAGAGGAAAAAATGGCAACCCACTCCAATATTCCTGTCTC
>NW_011493497.1:5035-5208 GCF_000754665.1 Bison bison bison | reverse complement strand
GTGGAGTTCTCTTTATTGTGGCATTTCCTCACTGTGTGTGGGTTTGTACAGGTGGTTTGTCAAGGTTTCCTGGTTAGGGAAGCTTGTGTTGGTGTTCTGGTGGATGGAGCTGTATTTTTTCTCTCTGGAGTGCAATGAAGTGTCCAGCAATGAGTTATGAGATGTCTATGGTT
>NW_011493497.1:0-517 GCF_000754665.1 Bison bison bison | reverse complement strand
AATAAAGTAATGTAGGAACGGGACTTTCCTGGTGGTCCAATGGTTAAGACTCTGTGCTTCCAATGTAAGCGGTGCAGGTTCGATCCCTGGTAGGGGGAACTAAGATCCCACGTGCATCACTGTATAACCTCCCTCAAAAAATAATAAGGTAGGAATACTTCCTGAGACAGTGCGTGGCACATACAAGTACCTCTGGGTTGGTGGCTGCTATAATCACTGCCACCATTATCAGTGCCATCATGGTGATGATGATTTTTTGGAAGGATTTATTTATTTATTCATTTTTGGTTACAAAGGGTCTTCGTTACTGCCCTTGGGCATTCTGTAGTTGCAGTGAACAGGGGCTATTCTTTACCTTCTGTGCTCAGGATTCTTATTGTGATGGTTTCTCTTGTTGCAGAGCACAGACTCTAGAGCTCTGGCTCAGTGGTTGTGGCACACGGGTATGTGGAATCTTCCTGGACCAGGGACTGACCCAGTGTCCCGTGCATTGGCAGGCACATTCTTAATCACTAGA
>NW_011493496.1:4825-5142 GCF_000754665.1 Bison bison bison | reverse complement strand
GACCTTGAGCCTTAGTATGCACTTACTGTAATATATCAACAAGCAACATGACACACTCACAGGCTTCCCTCCCCTTTGAAGTCCCAAACCACTCTCCCCAACATCTTTTGTCTTTATCCGAATATCATCTTCAGGTGAGGATTTTGGCCATTTTAGAGAGTTAGTTCTCTTGGGTCTCTTTCACATATGTTATTAAACTTAAAAAAAAAATTTCTCCTGTAAATATGTCTCATGTCAGTTTAATTCTTAGACCAGTCACTTCAGTCGTGTCCAACTCTGTGCGATCCCATAGATGGCAGCCCACCAGGCTCCCCTGT
>NW_011493496.1:0-527 GCF_000754665.1 Bison bison bison | reverse complement strand
CAAAGTATTGGAGCTTCAGCTTCAGCATCAGTCTTTCCAGTGAATATTCAGGGTTTATTTCCTTTAGGATTGACTGGTTTAATCTCCTTTTTATCCAGGGGATTCTCACCACAATTTGAAAGCATCACTTTTTTGGTGTTCAGCCTTCATTATGGTCCAACTCTCACCCATATATGATTCCTGGAAAAACCACGGCTTTGACTATACAAACCTTTGTCAGCAAAGTGATGTCTCTGCTTTTTAATATACTTTCTAGGTTTGTCATAGCTTTTCTTTCAAGGAGCAAGTGTCTTTTACTTTCCTGGCTGCAGTCACAATACAGTGATTTTGGAGTCCAAAAAAACAAAATCTGCCACTGTTTCCACTTTTTCCCCATCTATTTGCCATGAAGTGATGGGATCAAATGCCATGATAATAGCTTTTTGAATGTTGAGCTTTAAGCCAGCTTTTTTTACTCTCCTCTTTCACCTTCATCAAGAGGTTCTTTAGTTCCTCTTCACTTTCTGCCATTAGAGTGAGGCTGGGTC
>NW_011493495.1:5113-5426 GCF_000754665.1 Bison bison bison | reverse complement strand
TGCCAAATTCAGATTTAAATTGAAGAAAGTAGGGAAAACCACTAGACCATTCAGGCATGACCTAAATCAAATCCCATATGATTGTACAGTGAAAGCGAGAAATAGATTTACACGACTAGATCTGATAGATACGAGTGCCTGATGACGTATGGACGGAGGTTCGTGACATCGTACAGGAGACAGGGATCAAGACAATCCCCATAGAAAAGAAAAGCAAAAAAGCAAAATGGCTGTCTGAGGAGGCCTTATAAATAGCTCTGAAAAGAAGAGAAGAGAAAAGCAAAGGAGAAAAGGAAAGATATAAGCATCTGAA
>NW_011493495.1:0-582 GCF_000754665.1 Bison bison bison | reverse complement strand
ATGGTACCTTTCAGAGTGGGTGGTCTTACCGCTACCCCTCAGTGGTACATCCCAGGACAGAACTGTTTCATCTCGCGCGCCCCTTGCTGGTGGGATTGGGGAACAGCAGATATAGATGCCTGTGGACCATTCCAGGAGGATCCACAAAGGGCAGAAGGGCAAGGTTAGGGGGAAAACCCCACAGATTCCTGCAATTTTGGACTCAGAAAAAAGTCTTCATAAACTGAAGATTACATTTCTATGGGGATCATTGTCTAACAGAGAACATTGAAAGCATTTTATCTATGCGGGGCATTGTGCTTGTTGGTGCTTTCCTGTTCAGTACAGAATAGGTCTCATGGGGGAAGCCAGCCGCAGTCCCTCAAGGGGCAGGATAGATAAAGCTTCCGACTGGGATCTCCAGACCTGGCATGGGAAAGCCCTCTGTCGCAGACTGCGAGTAATAGGTGGAAGAGACAACAGGACCTTCCATTGTGTTAGGAAAGGGGTCAACTCTGAGAGGACCCAAGGACGCCACCACGTAGGTGAGAGAAAGACCATGGCTTTGTCACCATCTTGTCATCCCTGAATATGTTCCCTAGC
>NW_011493494.1:5028-5245 GCF_000754665.1 Bison bison bison | reverse complement strand
GAGAGCCCCAGACCCCTTTCTCCTCCTCCGGTACCCTGGACTTCTTATCAACCTGCCTAGGAATTGACTCTATCAATACTCTAGAGGCAGCAGTGGTCTTGGATAGAATGCCTGATGGAAAAGGGTGAGATTTCCCTCATTTCTCCATGTTTTCTCTTTAGGTAAGTTTATTTATTTATTTATTTATTTATTTATTTATTTATTTATTTATTTATTT
>NW_011493494.1:0-607 GCF_000754665.1 Bison bison bison | reverse complement strand
ATACCCCTCCTTTATGGGAACCCTTTATACATCACAGGGTACTTCACAGAATACAGAAACCCATCTAGTTCATAGAATATTAGTGTTGTTTCTTAATATATTATTCACCAGCACCTTGAGAGTGGACATAACTCAGTCTAATTGAGTTATTTTCTCTAGTTTGTACTGTTATTAAAAGCATTTTGCATTATAGAGCTATTTGAATACTTTAAATATAAAGTATTGTTTCCATAATGTAGACATATGGAGTATATTTAGGGATAGATGTGTTACTTGGAAAGGTCTGCTTTGACAAACTGACAAAGTCTAAATTAAAATCCCAGTGAGCAGTAAATCAATGGAACATCCCAAAAGAGAATAAAGACACTCAAAATGGAAACAGTTCCCCCAAAGTATATGATTTGGACTTATTTAGCTGCTGAATATATGTTACCAATCCCCCTACCCTACCCCACTCTCCAACTGAATGATTAATGAGTAATCGTTCAATAAAAGATGCAGTGTGGTTTATGGAGATAAAACAGCCTAACATTACTCTTGGCCTCCTCCGTGAGGGGGGTGACATCCTGGCAGCCTGGCCAAGGGTGGCCACGTTCATCCCACCCAG
>NW_011493493.1:24809-25710 GCF_000754665.1 Bison bison bison | reverse complement strand
GGACAAGCTGCCTCAGGCCTGTGCAGCGTTCACATCTGTCCAGCGAGGGAGGGAGGGTTGCCCATCAAATTCTGCAGTTCAACAGTGACCACCCACTGTTAGCTCTCAAGGTTGAGAAAGCACTCTCTGAACGTGTGGACTAAAACCGTCTGATCTCCTATTGCTGCAACTCACTCAGGATGAGAAGGGCTTGCCAAGGATAAGCGTCTCTTCTGAGCGCTGGTGTCCAGAGAGTGGCAGACAGCAACAGCACTACTTAGAGAGACAGAGACACACAAACGTCAGCGCCTGATACACACACAGAAGGATTGGCCCAAACAGTGCTATGCCAAAAGCAAAGATAGAGAGACAAACAGTGAGCTCTGCACCCTAAGGCTCTGGTGTCCCTGAACAGGGGAGCTCAACTGTAGCAAACGACGGCGTTTCTCCCTACTGCCCTAGCATCTAGACAGCAATAGGATCTCTGTCTCATGAAGAAAAGTATACAGCCACTTGGCACCCCTGCATATCCTTTGGATACTCAGGGAGACCTCCCGGTTATTGCCGGTCCCAGCGGACACAGGAGTGTGTGTTCGGATTGAGGAGTAGGAACCCGTGGTTGGAATTTCCAGAACCAGGTCAATGACAGCGCCTGGGGCTGCCCCAGCCACATGCAAAATTCTCTACATCCCTGGAGCAGAATCTGGCCACGTGGGGGCGCTGGAGCAGCACAGGAACCTCAGAAGACGCCCTCCGGTCTGGGGGCGTGTCCATAAGGGTGCCGCCCACTACCCTCTCGGCCATTGCTCTAGATTTGGGCTAAGAGCCTGTGCGTAGCTCACAGCCAAGGCCCCCGCCTGTTCGGCTAATCTCCCAGGGCCCCTTCACCCTGTCCTGGGCTTTCCAGCACCCCTTTCCTTGG
>NW_011493493.1:20332-21316 GCF_000754665.1 Bison bison bison | reverse complement strand
TCTGAGGATTCACACAGGGCAAATCAGGTGGGGTGGGACTTTGAAACCACTGCCTGTGGAGCCCTCAGTCTGGGGGCTGCGGCTGGCCTGTCGAAATGGTGGACGTGGCTATGGCAAGACCCGGGATGGTGAGGAGGCTAAGGTCCTGCCGAGTTGGGCAGATACCCGAAGGAAAAGAGGCACAGATTACCTGCTGCACTGGAGACTTTTTCCACCCATGTGAGGAGAACTGGGAAGGTCCTTGGCCAGTGCTGCCCAGGAGCAGCCCATCATCCAGCACACTCCCTCCCCGAGGGTAGCCCACACTGCCACACAAAACGCGAGACATGCTAAAGTAAGCTGAACCTGCAAAACCACAGGCATCCTAGGAGAGACAGGGTGTGAGTGTGGCATTAATCCAGGCACTTCCAGCCTGCCTTCCTGGCAGTGCAGAAAAGCGAGGAAAACGCAGGTGGGTGTACCTGTGTGGCCATCTCCCCGGATGTGCCTGTGAGGGAGGGAACAAGGAAGATGGACTAATTGAATGTCCCAAGTGACCTCAGGAGAGTGGGAGACAGGAAAGCCCCTGGGGGCAGTTCTGGGCCTGATGATTTTCAGGGTCCAGGGTCTAGGCAATAGCGGTCCTGCCAAAGATACCCCATGGTGCGTGCTGAAAGTCCTGATGTGAATTCCTTCTTTCCTCTGGAGTCTTGCCCCTGGTTTGAGGGACTGAGGGGCAAAGGTGTGCGTCTGCATCTGAGGGAGGATTCTGGCAGTCTTGCTGGAGCACAATCTCTGATTTTGTCATAGGGGATCTGCACCAGGTGACATTCAGAGGGAAGCTGCCTTCCAGGTGACGGTCTTGGATGCCCCTGGGCCCAACTGGGACCTGGCTTCCTTGGCACGTGGGCTGTTTAGGCAAGCAGAGATGCATGACTGTAGGGAGTCCTACCTGGGCCTAATGAGAGCAACTGAAAGAGAGTCTTGGCATTTAGCAAATCACTG
>NW_011493493.1:18531-19415 GCF_000754665.1 Bison bison bison | reverse complement strand
AGAATCCCAGGGACGGGGGAGCATGGTGGGCCACCGTCTATGGGGTTGGACATGACTGAAGTGACTTAGCAGGAGTAGCAGCACAGAGTTAGAAGTGCAACGTGACATGATTATTGAGCAAGTGAAAGAAAACAACCAGGACAAAGAAAGTTGGGTGCTTACCAAAATTCATGTTCCTGGAGAAGAAAGCTTGTAGTTCTGCATATGTGCAAGTTTCCTCTCAGGGATGTTACTGTGTACACATGCATGTGTGTGCACACGTGCACATAGAAGTCCCTGCCACTACGCTTGTGAGTATGATCTGTCGGAATTGACCTAGCCAGGTGATGGAAGTTGGATAGCGAAAACATGAAGGTCTTAGGGAAAGGTATATAGATGCTGGCCAGCGGAAGCACTGAAGCCAGGGAATCGATCCCTGTTATCTCACTGAGCAAACACGTTCTAAGTGGAATCACAGTGGTGCACCCAGGATGCCTGGCAGAAAGGAGAGGCAGGAGGAAAGAGCCTGGGGAGTGTGCAGAGGAAAGTCCACTACACGTGCAGTTTATGAAAAGTAGAAAATGTACCTAATGACCTGGAAGGAGAAACTGTACCTTATTAATTAAGATATCTAGCAAAGGAGATTTCCAGCCAAACAGCTGAAAGTGCTTCCTGGTTTCTTCTTGATGCCTATAGTAAAATATGAAGGGAAATTAAAAAAAAAATGTTTAAGAGAAAGACTATTAAAAAAGAAGACAGAATTTGCTGATTTGGAAATTTTCCAGTCTTTTAAGATGACAGAAGATGCTAAAATTAATGGCCCTCAAGCTAGGTCATATCCAGGGCATTGAGATATGGTGGTCTAAATATAATATTTTACATCACCTATACATCAATTCTTTTTT
>NW_011493493.1:16695-18249 GCF_000754665.1 Bison bison bison | reverse complement strand
AGCAAGATCATCAGGAGACACACCAAGTTTTTAAGATAACATATTTAAGTTCAGCTTGGACTGAAAGGACCAGCAATAGTACAAAATAAGAGAGCTCTGGACTTCTACCTTCGACAAACAGGAAGCAGGCTAGGGAGACTGTTTCACTGTAACCGTATACTACCCACCTTTCATGCAATGGAATCATGTCAGAGGGCAGAATTAAAAACTCAGAGACTGAAGCCTAGGAAGTTTTCAGGCCTTAAATCCTAATCAAAAGATGGCCAAGAAGAACCCGTGGGATTTCAGAAATGCTACTATTTACTCGCATCTTCCCTTCCCTTTCTGGAACAGGAGTGTCTATGAAGGTTATCTGTGCCTCACCACCCTCAGTATCAGATCAAATTCATTATCACTCACCTAAATATCTTACCCCCCTTGCCTAGCCTCAGTTGAGCAGAATCCACCTTCACCCTTATGGTCTTCTTAATAACTTTCCATCCACTGACACCCATTCTGTTGTTGTTGTTCATTGCTTTTCAGTCTCCCAGTCTCTCTTTGCTATCACATAGACCCACCCTGTTCCTTAGCTATAAATCCCAGCTGTGTCCCTGCTGGAGTCAGACTTAAGGTCAATCTCTCTCCCGTATTATAACACCCCGCTGTTAGTACTCGTACCTTGAATAAAGCTTTTCTTACCACCTTTAGTAAGTGTTATGAATAATTTTTTTTTAACAATTTCCAAGTTCTGTTAGTAGGGATTATTCTCAAAGGAATAGTTTTATACCTTTACTTTTTATACTATATTCATTTGGGGGACAAATTTCTATAATTAAAACATTTTATGTTTTTACATACAAGCAGAAAACATCTTTTAAAATATTTTTATATATTTAAAAAAACATGTAATCTGAAAAGGATGTGTATATAGATATGTCAGTGTGTACACACAATACCCTCAGAGCTCCAAGGAAAACTTAATACTCAGTAAACTATAAATTAAAACATTCAGCCTGCAAGTAGTGAAATCTTTGAAATTAACTTGCCAAAAAATCATAGAGAATGAAATTTTAATTAAAAACTGTATACATAAAAATATTTGGGGTTCAGACAAGATTTGCTATTTAAATAAAGTCAGGTTAAGCCCTAAACCATCTATTAAAAAAAAAAAAGAAAAAGAAATACTCAGTATCATGTAAAAACCTATAATGGAAAAGAACCTAAAAAAATAGATATGTATCTGCATAACTAAATCACTCTGATATACATGTGAAACACAACATTGTAAATCAAATGTATTTCCATAAAAGTTTGTAAAGAAAGCTTTTAAAATACAAGGTTGAGGCTGGTCCACTGGGATGACTCAGAGGGATGGTATGGGGAGGGAAGAGGGAGGAGGGTTCAGGATGGGGAACACATGTATACCTGTGGTGGATTCATGTCAATATATGGCAAAACCAATACAATATTATAAAGTTTAAAAAAAATTAAAAAAAGAAAAAAAAACAAGGTTATTAAGAAAAAATCCTAAAGAAAGTAGAAGGTATATATGAATTGAAACAAAAATAGAGAACA
>NW_011493493.1:12079-16389 GCF_000754665.1 Bison bison bison | reverse complement strand
TCCAATAAAACAATTCTCTTTAAAATCTAAAAACAGAAATAGAAATTCATTAAGCCATATCGTCATTGCCTTTGATGGTACTAAGAACAAGAAAACCCATTTACACATCACTGTTTAGAATTTCTGGCCAACACAATAAGATTATTTAAAAAAAAAGGAAAGAAACAAAAATATGCCATATTATTTGTAAAAAGATGGACAGCAGAAATAATTATTTTAAAATATTTTATTTCTATAAGTAGTAATTTTACTTACAATGTTTTGGAAACATTAATGAAACAATAAATTTTACCTGCAAGAACAAGCAAAGTAAACAAGGAAATTCACAAAGGGCAATAACAAATAGTAATCTTGACAGATATTTAATACATTTGTAAACAAAACAGTGTCATTGAAAAAAATATAGAGGTATCAATAGAAAAACAGAGGAAGCTCCTGAAAGAACTCAACTCACTAGTAACTATCTTTTATTTGCAGGCACAGAAACTGACTCAAGTTAATTCTAAGAAGCAAAGTCCTGAGGTTATTATCTCTTCTCAGGGTTGTTGTTTTTTGTTTTGTTTTGTTTTGTTTTGTTTTTTTGTCTGTGTGTGTATGTAAAAATCTATGAACTTTAGGCTGGAGAGGGAAGAAGAGGGTAGAGACCTAAAGTGCCTTTAAGGAGGAGGAGGAAAGGCAGGGGGTTGAGGATTTCATTGTGTGATTTGAACAGCATTGGTGAAGCTCAAACAAGGGAGATAGCAAGCCATGCAGGCCTAGGGGAAGAGCATTTCCAGGGGAACGACAGTTGCAAAGTCTTTGGATTGGGAAGAAATGGAATTTGCTTTAGGAAAACCAAGGCCAGTATTGTCAAAAACAGGGCACCAGTGGGGAAAATAGTAGAGTAGAATGACAGAGAATGGAAGAGAGAAGGAGTCAGGGACCATATCTCTTGAACCTTTTTATTGGGCAATAAATACAACTTGTACTCCTTAGGACAATTCTTCAGAGCAAACAGCAGTAACAGTGTTGATAATACTAAGCAACAATAAAAACATATAAATAAAACATTTCATATATTTACTATAGAAATAGAATAAAGGAGATAAGAATGCAATAGTCTGCACATATATTTATACATAGTTTTCACCTGAGACCAGAACACACACACACACTTTATACACCTAAAAGTGGTTTAAGCTGACACTTAGCAAAGTGCTTTGGCCCAAGCAAACTAACTGGAAAGGCCTAGCAAAATATTCAAACTGTAAATCAATCAATCAAGCATTGAGTAAATAAATACAATTTACTTGTATTTGAATTTACAGTCAGGAAATTACCTAAAATGGAGATAATAGACTGACTACAGCTTAGTCATCTGTAGTCCTTCCTCTCCAATTCTGACACGGATGCTAACCCCTTGGTGATTATCACTTTCCAGCATTTTGTGAAAGCTTAGAGGATTTAAATAAATAGTGGAGGGGGGGAAAAAAGAGTGGGGAGAGACAAAGAGGTGGAGAAAGGAAGAGGAAACAGAAAGATTTCTCCTGGCATAGGTCTACAGCCAGGATCCCAGGTTCCTTGAATGGTGCACAGAGTTTGCTAGGTATCTGTGCCAGAAGTGGAGAAGGTATGGCATTCAACTCCAGGAGGAGACTCAACTCCAGGAACCCACAGAGGAAGCCAAGTGTGCTGATGTTCAGGAACCAATACTTGGAGGGTACCCTGCAGGTCTGTGAAAGAGACCTTGGAGACCTCAAGAAAAAGGTTTCCCCAAGTATAATCACAGACTAGATAGTTGGATAGAGTAGAGTAAGGATAATAACTCTATGACCTGATATTACTGAAATAAACGAGACAATTCCTGCACATCAGACTGTGTCAAGTAAGACCTAAACTCAGTTTGATAAAATGGGAAATTACGCACAGAAAGAATTAGCTGTTAACTGTAATATATTCGTGTCCAAGGCAATATAAGATACAAAACTGAAATCTTCACATGTTCAGCTAGTGTAAGATACATGTAACTGGAGAAGGTAAGGAAAAGTTCTATAGAGGGTTTAATCACCCTGGACCCTTTGTATCCAATACATTTATTATTCTTGGACAACTCCATTGTAGCTTAAGGGTAAGAAAACTAAATTTAGCCCAATTCATAAACTGAACAGATTCCTTGAGTTTGATCTTTTTCAGTTAAAACTATGGGTCCAGTACAAATAAAACTGGATGTCAAGGCTTTTTTCCTTGGGAATCTTAACTTGCTCTACTACTATGACTGAGACAGATATGGCTACTTCACTGTGACTGAAGGCTAGCCAAATGGGAAAGGGGATGGAATGAATCAAATTCCCCTTTTGATCACTCAACAGGAGGTCCGCAGGCACCAGGCCTCTTTCTATTAACTATCTCTGCTTCTCCAACTGCAGTCAATGATACACAGGGCCTGCTTGATGCTTGAAGGGGCCTCTCACCAAACACAGGCATTTTAACGGTTGGCTTCCTTGAGATGTCCCTGGGCTAGGTAAAGACACTCTGAGACAGTGTTCCTTCTGCCTTGGCTCCATGCCTAGAGTGAATTCATGCCTCTTCCTCAACAGGGACAAGAAGCCACAGCTCTCCACTGACTAAATTCCATGTCTGGTCCAAACTCACATCATAGCTTCTCCATCAACTTCTCCACACCAGGCTTTCGGAGCCAGGTTATCTTAGATCAGCACAACAGAGACACTTCGGAGAGTTCAGCAGCACACAGGACCATACCATAACAAAGCCATTTCAATCTGGCTATGTAGTTAATACTGAGATCTTCAAGGCATGAAAACAGTTGAAAATCAGATTGCTAAAACACTCTACAGATTATATGTATAGTAGAGCTTTTGAACTTACAAATAACATAAAATACCAAAATATGTTGTTACTTTTCCTTTCTACACTTCTCTCGTTCTCTCTCTCTCACACACACACACACAGGCATACATACTTTTTACGTGTTAAGACAACTGTATGAAAAACAGGTAATGTATTTTAAAATAACATCTCTATTCAAACAAAACTGTACTTCATGTATTTAAAACAAAAACACAAATTGTGCATTGGTTTCCCTATATTTGATATTATTGAATAATGCTATAATTTCAATTTTTTGTTTTTAATGGGGTTTTTAACTTTGAAATACTTGCTTCAGATTTACTGAAAGTAGAATTAATGGGATTTTTTTGACCTCCTACTTTTAGATTTGAGGGGTGATGATTCAGAATCAGATGTGTTCACAGTAATGGATGCTACTTTCACCAATTCTGGTTGAAGGCATTCCAGCGATTCCTGAATAACAGCTTTTGTTTCATGAGGTAATCCTTCTAGCTGCTTAAGCTTCTTAAACATTTGATGACACTGGGCCTTGTGCTCCCTTTTCTCTTTAAAAGTTAAGAACTGTAGCCCACATTTGGAACACTGGTGAAAACTCTTTTCCCAGTGCCGTCTATAATGACATATGTATGGTGTTGCAGTTTTACAAATTTTGAGACAAAACAGGCAAAGAAAATTCTTAGTGTTACCATGGTATGCTCTGAAATGTGCATCCACATCTGCAAAGAATGATGATCTGTAACTGCAAACCTGGCATACATAGGGCATTTCACCAGGCTTATAATTGTCTTTCATGTGCTGTAAGAGAACCTGATCTGTCTCAAAGAACAAATCACAGATTTTACAGACTGTAGAGGGCTGCTGGGAAGTGTGGACACTTTCAATGTGACACTGCAGCTGGAAGGGAGTAGGAAACAGGCGGTGGCAGTGCTGGCAGGTGGTGTGGAATTTCCAGCTGTCACCTCTCTGCCTCTCAAGTTCCAAATGGTGCTTAATGTGATTCATAAACTTGACATTTTTTAGAACTTTCAAGCAGCTGAGGCATTTAAAGGCTGTGTGAGTTTTAGGTTCTGGCTGCCCATCTCCTATATGCTGTCCGTAGTAGAAGTCACAAAGTAACACAATCAGATTGCCTTCTGTGGGATCAGCAATCTTATTTTGACTTGCTACGCTTGGAAAGTCAGTTTTTGTCAGTCCATTTTCCTCTAAAGGACTTACAGGTTGCAATGAACATTGTCCTTTGGAAAAGCTGTTGGGCAAAGTTCTCCATTCTGAACATGGTTTAATGAGGTATGAATACTGTCTGGTGTGCTTTGCTGAGTAGGTATGAAAAATACCTGAAGGGAACAAAGCAGAAGAATGTTCTCCTATAATTCCATCACTGAGTTTAGGCCTTTGGGATTTGTGCTATTTGTTTCAGAAGTGGGAAGTCACTTTGATACATGAGGACTTTTATCCATATCTCC
>NW_011493493.1:9333-11867 GCF_000754665.1 Bison bison bison | reverse complement strand
AATAAACTGCCACCTAAGTATAAATATACTACATATTAGTTAAGTACAGAAAAATGTGCTATTGGTTAACTCCAAAACTCTAAGGTAGTTATAAACACCCTTATCTTACAGATAAAGACACTGAGCATCAAAGAGACTAAATGACAGCTGAAAAACCTATGACTTCAAGTTTACATGACTCGAGAATCATAGCTTTGTCCTATGTTGATTTTAATCTCTTCTATTTAAAAAAAAAAAGAAAGAAAAAACAACACTACCGATCATTAGGTGAAATCACGTATAAAGGACAAGAATTTTTACAAAAGCACTATTGTACAGTGTTTAGAAACATGGACTTCAGAGTCAAAGAAGATTAAGCTGGAATTCTAAGTTAACCGCACACCAGCTGCATCTTTTTGGGCAAATTTAAAACTTTTAAATGTGTTTCCATATCTTAAAGACAAACATGCTGATTTCTTAGACTTAAGGTTAACAGCTGTTTTAAAAAAGCATCAGCTATTCAATGGCATCTTGTTTTGTTGTAAAATTGGAAAAAAAAAAACACTTATCTTAAATGCACATTACAACTGATTCACACATACTAATTTCATAAATGTTAATAGAGAAAATAGGCAGCAAATTCAAATATAAAGTATATATACATAGTTAACAAACGGCATAATTCAATGTCAAGCACTTAACACAGGCCTAGAAAATTGAGAATGAACTCTCTTGACATTCTCACCCCAATTCTGCACTGATTATATCCTAAATTTCTGCCTCTTATCCTGACTAAACTTAAATCCAACAATGCTTCATTTTTCACTCCACGTGTCTCTTCCCCATATAGCAGGCAAAGTGATGCCAATATTTCTCTGATACCAATATCAGACAGAGACATCACACACACACATAACCGATATCCCTTATTAATACAGATGCAAGAGTCCTCAACAAAATACTGGCAAACAAAACCTAACAACATATAAAAAAGCTTATATACCATGATCACGTGGGATTTATGGAGGTATGCAAAGTTGGTTCATTATATGAAAGTCAATCAACATTATGCCATTTTAATACAGTAAAGGACAAAAAAACACACTTCCCTGCAGAAAAAGCATTTCCCTGAATCTAACACCTCACCATAATAGGGGTTAGAATAAAACACTTAATAACTAAGAACAGAAGAGAACTTTCTCAGACAAAGCGTACCTGTAAAAGACCCACAGCTAACATCATACTTAATAATGAAACACTGAAAACTTTCCCTATAAGATTGGGAACAACACAAGGAAGTCTATTCCACACTTTGGTTCAATATTATACTGGCAGTTCTATAAGCAGAGCAATCAGGCAAGAAAAAGGAATTGTTGTTGTTGTTGTTGTTTAAAAAAGCAGCTTTCAGAATGGAAAGGAAAAAGTCAAAGTATATTGGCGATAACATACTTTTATATATTGAAAAACCTGAAGAAACCACAAGTATTAGAATTAATAAAAAGCTTGCAGAATACAAGATAAATATTTTAAAAATCAATCACATTTCTATACAGTAGCAACAAATGTTCTGAAAATGAAGTTAAGTAAACCCTTGACTCTACACTACCATTAAAAAGAATAATTAGGATGTCAGAAAGAGAAAGACAAATATCATATGGTATCATGTACATGTGGACTCTAAAATATGACACAAATGAACTTATCTATGAAACAGAAACAGACTCACAGACATAGAGAGCAGACTATGTGATTACCAAGAGGGGAAGGGTGGGGAAGGCATAGATTGGGAGCTGGTGATTAGCAGATGCAAACTATAATGTCAATATATAGAACAGATAAAAAAGACCCTACTGTAAAGCACAAGGAACTATATTCATAATTTATGATAAACAATAATGGAAAAGGATATGAAAAAAATTGTGCATGCATGTGTGTGTGTGTGTTTACATATGAAGGAAAGGAAATGTAAAAGGAAGGAAAGGAAAGGACAACTCTTGGCAAAAACTGGATGTACAAAAACTGGATCCTTGTGTGTTATGGATAGATTTTAAAATGGTGCAGACTGCTACAGAAAACCGTATAAAGGCTCCTCAAAAAATTATAAATAGAACTACCACATGATTCAGCAATTGCATCTATGGATATAAATTCAAAAGAAGTTAACAGGTATCTTGAGATATTTGCACAGCCATGCTGAAAGCAGCACTAATCACAGCAACTAAGAGGTGGAAGCATCTAAACGTCCATCAAATGTGATATATACATACAATAGAATATTATTTAGCCATATAAAGGAAATTCTGCCACATGCTACAACACGCATGATCCCTTAAGACATTAAGCCAAAGGAAAGAAGCCAGTCATAAAAGAGACAAATACTGTATGTTTTCACTTATATGAAATATCTAATATAGTCAAGCAACAGAAAGAAAACAAAGAAGAATGATGGAGTCCAGGGTCTAGGGAAACAGGGAAGAAAAGAGGAGTTGTTGTTTAATGGGACAGGTGATGGGTACAGAGTTTCAATTTTGCAAGATAAAAAGGTGTAGAGATGT
>NW_011493493.1:8120-8443 GCF_000754665.1 Bison bison bison | reverse complement strand
AGAGGGTGGCCTCTTTGCCTGGCATTACAACTGGTGGCTCCAAGGTCCCAGCCACGAAAAGCATCAGGATGGCAGGCCGCAGGCCCCAGTGCCCTGAGCACTGGGGCTTACAACTAAGAAAGTCCTGGGTCCCAGAATGTTCCCACGTTCCTCTGACTGCCTCTCATGCTCCTCTTGGCTGTGGTCGTGACCCCAGGCTGGGGCAGATATGAAAGGATGGGACATAATAGTACAACAAGTGGTATGCAAATGTGGCTCAGGCTGCAGTAATCCTGTGGGACCCACTAGCTCTTTGGGGGCAGGTAGTGAGGTAGATGGTAGGG
>NW_011493493.1:4213-5942 GCF_000754665.1 Bison bison bison | reverse complement strand
ACTTTCCACAAACAAGGGTCTTATGTTATGTACATTATCTTCTGGCCCTGTGGCCTGTTAACATTTTGTAACTCTTTCTTGATAAAGGTTGGTCAGCCAGAAAACCTGCTTTCCCTTTATCTTTCCAGTCTGCAGTCCCCCTCAGGAAACAGAGCTACATTCTTATGGAGCAAAGGTGTAGTGGGTTACAACAAAGAAAGAACTTATTAACTCAAGGGTCTTATGTTGCTAATGACAAGGCTACTGCTTGTTTTTCTTGCATACCAACTATACTAGCTAATGCACTCTCAGGCGCACATTGGGTAAAGGACAGGGAAACTTGGTAGCAAACATTGGCTCAACAATGCAGTATTATTCTAATAAAGCTTTTTTAAATCACTTGAAGGTTATGCTTGGTGTGTTGTAAACAATCATGTGTGTTAGTTGCAAGAGTGTGGATAAACCTGCCAAGCAAGCTAAAATAGCAACAGAGGGCTTAGAATTGAAATGCTCCTTTCAAGGCCAAGAGAGTTATTAACTAGAGCCTTAAGTTGATTTTCTTCAGAGAAAAGTAATCGGGGAGAGCCCCTTGTTAATGTCAGAAGAATTGGTGAAAGGCATAATATAATAAACATTAGACAAACAGATTTTGGTTTTGGGGCAGATGCTTGAGCAGGTCCAGGGAATCCCTCGAGTCTTGATCTGCCTTTGCCTGTCAGGTCTTCTCCACATGACCTTTGTCATGGGTGGGATCTCCCGTGGTGGCTCCTGGCATCTCACCATTTTTTTTTTTTTTAAGACCCCAGATGTAATTCAGTCGTGAGCTTCTGAGTGCTCTGTCGAAAAGTTCTGACAATACAAGGAAGGATAATTATGAGAAGCAGAATTAGAGCGGCCATAGCAACATAGCTAAAAATAGTAGACAGAATGTTTTTTCCTGAAATAAAGTTTGAAAATGTATGAAAAAAGTCATTTGCTGCTCCTGTAGCAGTAAAATCCAATAAGGAATGTTCCATGGTCTTTATCTGATTGTGAAGTTTTCCTAAATGTACACGAATGCTGGAGTTATTCCATACCACGGAAATATGGTTTCTAATTTTCTCCCAGTTATAATCTGTCTCGTTTAGTTTCAGCAGTGTTACACAAGTCCACCGGTAGTCGGCATGACAGGACAGTGCCAATTTTACTTTTAATGCCTGTAATTTAGTCCCAATATGCATTGTTGCTTCCTCCAGGGCATCTACCTCCATTTCTAGTTTCCTACCTATAACTTCCTGCCATAGCTAAAGAGGCATTTTTAGACATAGTATTAACATATTGAGCAGTATACACTTGTTGAGTCAATGATGTTGCTGCCACAATGACAGAGGTAATTCCAATTATTAAAGCTGATATTCTCAAGAAAAGCAAGCCCACAAACCGTCGCGGCCGCATCAAATCTTGTACTTGTTGCAACACAGCAAGACCATAGTTATCATACCAATAAGTGGTTACAGTCACAGTCACCATAAGATAGGGTGGACATTGCAACACTGCAAAGGAGCAAACGTTATATTGAGGGTTCAAACAAGATGAGAGCATACATTGTTCACAAGATACTATGTTAGGTCCACCAGAATAATTTATTTGTATATTAAGTCTTTTGGAGTCATTAGTGCAGAGAAAAACATAGGGAGAGGGTAGACAAGCTAAAATAGAATAAGTAGACTCATGTTTTGGTCGGGGTAGGGTTACGTCAATTTGCCAGAGA
>NW_011493493.1:0-609 GCF_000754665.1 Bison bison bison | reverse complement strand
GCAAAGCTTGCTCATGCTCATGGCAAGGTCAGGGAAAGTATGTCCGGCACTTGAGAAGGATGGAAAGGCCCTTGTAGCCGGGTGGTCAAGGCGTTGTGGGGTCACCCACTGTGGCTTCTGTGTCTGGGGTTGCAGCCTGTTCTTTGTCTTGGAACATCTGAACTCTCACTGGTTGCCCCCAGGCACTTTCCTCCTGCCTCTCCTTTCTGCCAGGCATCCTTGGTGCACCGTTGTGACTCCACTTAAAACTTGCTCGCTCAGTGAGATAACAGGGATAGGTACACTGGCTTCAGTGCTTATGCTGGCTGGAGTCTATGTACCTTTCTCCAAGACTTCCATGCTTTGCTATTCAACTTACATTACCTGGTTAGGTCAGTTCCGACAGCTCATACTCATAAGTGTACTGGCAGGTGGTTCTGCACGCACGTGTGTGTATACACGGTAACATCCCTGAGAGGAAACTTGCACATATGCAGAAGTACACACTTTCTTCTCCAGGAACATGAATAATGGTAAGCACCCAACTTTCTTTGTCCTGGTTATTTCCTTTCACTTGTTCATCGATCATGTCAGGTTGCACTTCTAACTCTGTGACTTAGCCTCAAAGGT
>NW_011493492.1:4884-5063 GCF_000754665.1 Bison bison bison | reverse complement strand
TCAGGAAGAGATTCTGCACTGCCCTCTGTTGTCGCGGGGTAGCTGGATGGTCCCTCAATTCTTAGGTCCTCTTCTGGGCTCCTGGTAATAGCTGCAAATGCTCCAGTGGTGGACCTGAACCCATACCCCCATCAACGAGGTTCCTCACCTCCCTGCGAGGCTCTGGGCAGAAGCAAGTG
>NW_011493492.1:0-637 GCF_000754665.1 Bison bison bison | reverse complement strand
TATTGTTAATTTGCTATTCCTCAACACACACACACACACACACACACACACACAAACTGTGTTTCCAGTGCAAGGGGTGTCAGTTCAAACCCTGGATAAGATCCCATGTGCTGCATAGCAAATCAATCGATCAACAAAAGATCATCAAAGAAAAAAGTGATGGGGATCCATGAAAGAAATAATTGATAAGCTAGATTCCATTCCCTTTAAACCTCTGCTCTGTAAAAATACACCATCAAGAGAACAAGATGAGCCATAGTCTGGGAGAAAATATTTTCAAAGGATACATCTGATGAAAGCTCTAATCTAAAATATACAATGAATTCTTAAAATTCATAAGAAGAAAACTAACATCTAATAAAAAATGGACGAAAGATATGAATAGATACCTCACCAAGGAAGATACAGAGATGGCAAACAAGCATATGGAAAGATGCTCCACATCATATACCATTATGGAACTGCAAATTAAGAAAACAAGCAGATACCACGACATGCCTTTCAGAATGGCCAGCATTCAAAGGACTGAAAACACCAAATGCTGGTAAGGATGTGAATCAACAAGAACTCTCATTCCTTGGTGGTGGTGATGCAAAATGGTAGAGCCACTTTGGAAGACAGTTTGCAAGTTTCTTAG
>NW_011493491.1:4597-5561 GCF_000754665.1 Bison bison bison | reverse complement strand
TTGCATTTGCTCAGACTCGTGTCCCTTGAATCCTGTAATACCATACCAACCGTCTCATCTTCTGTTGTCCTCTGCTCTTGCCCTCCTGCTTTCCCTGCCTCAGGGTCTTCTTGCAGCCGACCCTTTGCATCAGGTGGCCAAAGTATTGGAGCCTCAGCAGCAGTCCATGCAGTGAATATTCAGGGTAGATCTCCTTTAGGATTGACTGGCTTGATCTCCTTGCTGTCCAGGGGACTCTCAAGAGTCTTGTCCAGCACTACAGTTGAAAAACTTCAACTCTTCAATGTTCAGCCTTCTTTATGGTCCCAACTTTAACATCCATATCAGCAAAGTAATCTCTCTGCCTTTTAACACGCTGCCTAGAGTTGTCATAGCTTTTCTTCCAAGGAGCAGTTCAGTTCAGTCACTCATTCGTGCCCAACTCTTTGCGAGCCCCATGGACTTCAGCACACCAGGCCTCCTTGTCCATCACCAACTCTGGAGTTCACCCAAACTCATGTCCATTGAGTCAGTGATGCCATCCAACCATCTCATCGTCTGTTGTTCCCTTCTCCTCCTGCCCTCAATCTTTCCCAGCATCAGGGTCTTTTCAGATGAGTCAGCTCTGCCCATCAGGTGGCCAAAATGTTGGAGTTTCAGCTTCAACATCAGTCCTTCCAATGAACACCGAGGACTGATGTCCTTTAGGATGGACTGGTTGGATCTCCTTGCAGTCCAAGGGACTCTCAAGACTCTTCTCCAATACCACAGTCCAAAAGCATCAATTCTTCAGCACTCATCTTTCTTCACAGTCCAACTCACATCATATATGACCCCTAGAAAAATCATAGCCTTGACTAGACGGACCTTTGTTAGCAAAGTAATGTCTCTGCTTTGTAATATGCTGTCTAGGTTAGTCATAAGTTTCCTTCCAAGGATTAAGCATCGTTTAATTTCATGGCTGCAATCACCATCTGCAGTGATT
>NW_011493491.1:0-700 GCF_000754665.1 Bison bison bison | reverse complement strand
TTTTTTTTTCTTTAATATTTGATGGCACTGCAGCTTGTGGGATCTTAGATCCTCAATCAGGGATTCAACCCAGAATACTGCTGAGGAAGCCCTGAGTCCTTGTCATTGAACCACGAGAGGTCTCTGCCCATTTTGCTTGTTAAATCTTTTTGTAAAATGACCTTTGCTGAAATAAGAACAGTAGCATAATGACAGTGATTTTCATTAGTATTCTCACTCATTAAAAGAAAAAATTAGTAATTTTACATTTTAACCTCTCAGTTATGAGGTTTAAATTTAAAGGTCTCAAATCCAAGTTTGAGAAATCACTGCTGTAGATGATGCAGTTAAATCAGGCAAAACCTCTATCTCCAAAAAAGGATTTTTTTGGCTTATAGGAGAAAGGTAAGACATAGACTAGGTCTTTCAAGGTGTAAGTTATAAATCTGAGATGAATACTCAGAGAAGTACTTGGTAGTTGCCCACTATGATCTCAGTGTTTGGAATGTGACTTGTGAGACAGAAATCCTTTTGATTTCTGGGTCAAACCCATCACTTGTGCTTCATTAAATTTTGAGTGAAATAATTGCTGTCTCTCTCTATTCTATTATCAGGTCATGTTTTCTGTAAATACCTAAGACTTTTTGATTTGTAAAGTTTCACTCTTCTGGTTCCTTGTTGATTTTCTGCTGTGATTGTTCTATTAGTAAAGAGCCATTTT
>NW_011493490.1:17339-18826 GCF_000754665.1 Bison bison bison | reverse complement strand
GCACATAACTTCTGTTTAGCCCTTAGCTTTCTTTCATATTTTGTTCTTTTGAAGTATAAACGTTTCCTTAGCTGAGTAGAGCCCCAGTCCAGAAGTGGCTAGGGGCTACTTACGTTTAAGGAGATAACATTTGAATTTAAAAAATGAAATTAAGTACATGTGAATTCCAGGAAATTTGCTGTATACCATCCGCTGACATCTTACTAGCTGTTGGCAAGCATTTAATCAACGTTTATTGGCATTCTTCTCAGATTTATTTTTTTTTAATTTAATTTTATTTTTAAACTTTACATAATTGTATTAGTTTTGCCAAATATCAAAATGAATCCACCACAGGTATACATGTGTTCCCCATCCTGAACCCTCCTCCCTCCTCCCTCCCCATACCATCCCTCTGGGTCGTCCCAGTGCACTAGCCCCAAGCATCCAGTATCGTGCATCAAACCTGGACTGGCGACTCGTTTCATACGTGATATTATACATGTTTCAATGCCATTCTCCCAAATCTTCCCACGGTCTCCATTTCCCACAGAGTCCATAAGACTGTTCTATACATCAGTGTCTCTTTTGCTGTCTTGTACACAGGGTTATTGTTACCATCTTTCTAAATTCCATATATATGCATTAGTATACTGTATTGGTGTTTTTCTTTCTGGCTTACTTCACTCTGTATAATAGGCTCCTTTACAGGGTTTTCCTGGTGGCTCAGATGGTAAAGAGTCTGTCTGCAATTCTGAGGCCCCTGTTCTATCCCTGGGTCCAGAAGATCCCCTGGAGGAGGACATGGCAACCCACTCCAGTATTCTTGCCTGGGAAATCCCATGGATGGAGGAGCCTGGCAGACTACAGTCCAAGTACTTGGTAATACTTCTTACCAAGTACTCATCAAAAGTGTAAAATTATTAAGTTATTACCAACGAACTTTTTCAATATGTAACATAAAGAGGAGAAAGCATACAAGTCCTGATCTAAACTTGAAATGAGTGGGGAAAAAAAAAAAAACTATAAAGTTTTTTTTAATTAAAAAATATCTGGTGTCACGGTCCTTCTACCCTAGTGATCCAGTGGCTAAGATCCCACATGCTACAACTAAGACCCAGCATAGCCAAATATTTAAAAAGCTTTTAGAATATAGCATAAGAATATGAGTGGATTATAGGAAGCCAGCAAAGTACATTTCAGAATAATTCTTTATAGAAAACAATTCAATGTAAAGCAAAAAGCAAAACCATCACCAGAAGGAATAAAAGCACCTTTAACATTCCTTCAGACACCGCATGGTGACAGATGTCATTTCTGGCTCCACCAGTCTCCCTGTCCTCTACTCCACACCAGGAAACAGAAGAGGTGACCCACAGCTGTCTGAGTCAAGTCACTGTCCCCTGGGCTGAACAGGATGGCAAACGGAAGCTCTATTGTGATGCAAATAATTAGAAGATGCACACATACAGACAGGAAATTTTCAATTCTCATCCTTATCAGAATAA
>NW_011493490.1:7659-15370 GCF_000754665.1 Bison bison bison | reverse complement strand
CAGTCCATCCTAAAGGAAATCAGTCCTGGGTATTCATTGGAAGAACTGATGCTGAAGCTGAAACTCCAATACTTTGGCCACCTGATGCAAAGAACTGACTTATTGGAAAAGACCCTGATGCTGGGAAAGATTGAAGGCGGGAGGAGAAGGGGATGACTGAGGATGAGATAGTTGGATGGCATCACTGACTCAATAGACATGAATTTGAGTAAGCTCCTGGAGTTGGTGATGGACCAGGAAGCCTGGCATGCTGCAGTTCATGGGGTCACAGACAGTTGGACATGACTGAGCGACTGAACTGAACTGAGAGCATTACAGTAAGTGTATCTGAGCAGGTCTTTGAAAAGGAGTACCCGGGCAAAAGAGCTTAGATAAATTCAAGAGATACACCAAACACCCATTGAGGATCCATCAGAGTTTCTAGAAAGAGTTTATCATACTTATAGGCACTACTCTGATGCAAACTCTGAGGCCTTTGAAAATAATGAGAATGGTAAACATAACCTTTATTGGACAAAGCTCCCCAGACATCAGAAACTCACAAAAGTCAGATGGTCCATTTGGAATGACCCCTTCTCAACTGGCAGATGTTGCTTTAAAAGTGTTCAACAACAGGGAACAGCAAACGAAGCAAGAAGATGCAGGACTGAAAGCCACATTACCTGGTGGCAGCAGTGGACTCCCAGGGCACGAGTAACCTGAGGAGAGGTGAGCCACCACGGGGGAGGGAACAACACGCTTAGTGTAAGGAGGGCACTGGAAAACAGACTGTCCTTGGCTAAGGACTGAGAAGGAAAACAGTAACAGACAGGAGCCTGTCGTTGCAGTAGAAAGAGATGAACACTCTGATGATGCCCCAGGAGCCCTGGGTACCTGTGACAGTGGGGACAAGCTGACTGACCGTCTGATAGCTACAGTGCAGCATACTTGGTAGATACCAAGATGGCGCAGAGAAAGACTCAGTCCATCCCGGTCACAAGAGTTTCTGGAGAAGTGCAAAGCTGTTCTTTCTTACAACCTCTGCAATGCCGATTAGGGGACCTCAACCTGAAACACAGTTTCTTATATATGCCAATGTGTCCAATCCCTCTTTTGTAAATTAAATGCACAAATGATTTTTTCACCGAAACAGCTTGACCTCAGCATCCTGTCGGGGCACCCGGTAAGCAGGCAGATGACACTTGTGGACACTCTGGAGAAGGCGACTGATTCCCCCTCCCCAAGTATACAAAAAGGTAAGGCAGGAAGTGTGGGCTGACAGCACCCCAGGGAAGGCCGACAAACACGTGGCCAATACAAATCCTGTTATTAGGGACACTGGAGGGATTCCCTGGTGGTTCAGTGGTTACAAGTTGGCACTTTTGCTGCAGTGGTCCGGGTTCAATTCCTGGTGAGGGAACTTAGGGTCCTGCAAACTATGCAGGACAGCCAGAAAAATATAAAGGACACTGGGACACCTAATTTAAAACAGTACCTTCTGAGGCAAGAGACCCAAAGATAATTCAAACAATTCTTGAAAAGTTGGCTTAACTGGGACTAATTAAACCTTGTAGATTCCTATATAAACTCTTTTCCTCCCAAAGAGCTGAACTCAGCAGTGTACAAATCATTGTCGAAGACATGAGGGCCATTTGTGAGACAGCCCAAGATTTGCACCCTATAGTAAGTAATCCATATATGTTCTGCGCACAACTACTGTGGGACAATACTGCTGGTTCTCAGTTCTGGGCTTGAAGGACACTTTCCCCTGCATTCCTACTGCAGAAGAACCACTGCAGCTGTCTGCTTTCTGGCGGCAGGACCCAGAAACACAGGGAGTCCAACCGTACTGCTGGACAGTGTTGCCTCAAGGACTGAAGATTTCCCCTACCTTGTTTGGGGAAATGTTAGCTAGGGCTCTTACTCCAATATGTGTGGATGACTTGCTTACAACAAGCAAAGTGTCTAAAAAATGCCATAAGAACCCTGAACTCAGCCAATTGTGGATGGAACAGCTCCCAGAAGAAGGCACAAGTGTGTAAGTAACAAGTCATGTACCTGGGTTTCATCCTCTACCTGACAGAAAATAGGCAACTGCCGGCTTGGGAACACCCAAGACACACAGAGCTGAGGGGCTTCTGGGAAAGGCAGGATTCTGTCGAATTAGGATCCTGAATAAAGGCTTTAAAAGAACATATGTTGAGCTCTTTACTTCAACAAAAGAGCACCAAACAGGCTGGGAAATGATAAAAACAAGGTTAGTCTTGGCTCCAGCTTTGGAAATAGCAGACTGAAACCTTTCACACTGTAGGTCCATGAGAGACAAGGCATGAGTCTCAGATCTTAATTCAAGCTCTGGGGAACATCCCTCGGCCCACTACTTACTTCTCAACTAAAACAGAGTGTTCAGGGTGGCCCCCTAGCCTTTGAGTGGTAGCAACTCCTTGTGCCAGATTTCAGGAAACCGAGCAGTTCACCCTGGGGCAACCCACCACTGTGTATGTCTCTCACCCTGTCCTTTCTTGGGGCTTCCCTGGTAGCTCAGTTGGTAAAGAATTTGCCTGCAATGCAAGAGACCCCAGTTCGATTCCTGGGTCGGGAAGATCCCCTGGAGAAGAGAAAGGCTACCCACTCCAATATTCTGGCCGGGTGAATTCCATGGACTGTATAGTCTATGCGGTTGCAAAGAGTCGGACACGACTGAGCAACTTTCACTTCATTTCATGTGCTTTCTTCACTGAAACAAAAAGGCGGCTATTGGCTGACTTCTGGGAGAATGGGGAAGTACCAAGCCATTCTCTCAGGCAATTCCTCTCTAAAACTTCATGTCATTTTGGCCCTAAATCCAGCATCACTGCTTCCGATGGTTGCTGCACAACCCCCTGAGCACGAGCAGACCGGGCTCAAGCAGACCGGGCTCAACACACAACCCTTGGCTGAGCCAGATGTGGACCTGTTCATGGATGGAAGCAGCTTCATGGACCAAGGCAGGGGACATATTCAGTATGTAGTGAAAACCCTTTGTGTTTTTTTGCCACACAGCCTACAAGGTCTTTGTTCCCCAACCAAGGATCAAACCTGCACTCCCTGCAGTAGAAGTGCAGAGTCTTAACCACTGGACTGCCAGGGAAGTCCTGTGCTGCTAACCCTTGAAAAGGTGGTAGAAGCAAAAGCCCTGCCCCTAGGGAGCCCAGCTCAGGAGACAGGAGTCACTGCTCTAACAAGAGCCCTACTGCTCACTGAAGGCACGTGAGTGATACGTACAGAGGCTCCTGCTCTGCGTTCTCTGTGGTGGCTGCTCACAGGACCATCACCAGCAGAGAAGGAGGCTCCTTGCGTTGGACAATAAAGACAGAAAACATGCTTTGAGATCCTGTCACTATGAGAAGCCATCCACAAGCCCTCACTGGTGGCCAGAGTGTACTGTCCAGGCCACCAGAAGGGTGAAATTCATATAATCCAAAGCAACCAGTTAGCTGACCAAGCTGCAAAGCCAGGCAGCAAAGGCAGGCGATTCTCAAGCCATGAGAGGGTCACTACAGATCAACTTGTCAAAATACCAGGTGGCGTATCCAGAAAAGGAGTGGGGATTCACTCTGGACCACACCACACCCAGGGGAGATGTGTGCATGTGGAACTGTCCTGACTCCTGTCCTGTCCTCTTGCACACTGTGCCACAGCACACTATAAAAGCACCCACACCAGAAGAGAAGCCACAACAGATTCACAAGTTCATAATGGAGCCTAACCTGCAGAAGACCATCCAGGGAGCCCCTCAAACTTGCATGATCCATGCTAAAAATAAAGACTGCTGTCAGACCTCCCCAGATGGGGACCCAACACAGGAACCTGGGTCGCTCAGGACTGGCAACCAGACTAAAGTAAATCAAGTTGATAAGGATAGAGAAAAGAGACAGAGTAGGTGATTAAGTAGTTAATCCCACTAGGGGATTGTAAGTAAAGAAAAGAGTATGGGAGACTCTGTAAGTTAAAGGATCAGTCAAGAAAGCAGTTTTGCTCAGCCACAAAACCATGTGGCAAAAGCACAGGACGGGCCCCCAAAGAATAAAACAACGGTGGCATGAGCCCCACATCCTGCCCGGTGGGTTCAGTAAATTAATGACCACCTAGGACATGCTTCTTTGTGTGCACTAAAAACAAAAATATAAGGAAAAGGTGACATTATGCTGAAACCTGAGATGATTTACCAAATTTTTGTGCATTTCCATTGAGCTGTGAGAGTCCAAGCTTGACCATGTAAGGAGAAGAAAATTCCCCCGCCCGACGAGGAGGAGGAACTGACGATGGAAGCTGACTTCTAATCAAGAAGTTTGAACTTAACTTTGCTAGTGGGTGACATGAGTGCAATTGTGTGGTAGTTTGAACATTCTTTGGCATTGCCTTTCTTTGGGATTGGAATGAAAACTCACATTTTCCGGTCTTGTGGCCACTGCTGGGTTTCCCAAATTTGCTGGCATATTGAGTGTAGCACTTTCACAGCATCATCTTTGAGGATTTGAAGTAGCTCAGCTGGAATTCCATCACCTCCACTAGCTTTGTTTACAGTAATGCTTCCTAAAGCCCACTTGACTTCACTTTCCAAGATGTCTGACTCTAGGCGAGTAATCACACCATCATGGTTACCTGGCTCATTAAGATCCTTTTTGTATAGTTCTTCTGTGTATTCTTGCCATCTTTTCTTAATCTCTTCTGCTTCTGTTAGGTCCATGCCATTTCTGTCCTCTATTGTGCCCATTTTTGCATGAAATGCTCCCTTGGTACCTCTAATTTTCTTGAAGAGATCTCTAGTCTTTCCCATTCTGTTGTTTTCCTCTATTTCTTTGCATTTTCCACTTGAGAAGGCTTTCTTATTTCTCCTGGCTATTCTTTGGAACATTTCATTCAAATAGGTTTATCTTTCCTTTTCTCTTTTGCCTTTCGCTTCTCTTTTCTCAGCTATTTGTAAGGCCTCCTCAGACAACCATTATGCCTTTTTGCATTTCTTTTTCCTCATGATGGTCTTGACCACTGCCTCCTGTACAATGTCATGAACCTCGCTCCATAGTTCTTCAGGCATTCTATCAGATCGAATCCCTTGAATCTATTTGTCACTTCCACTGTGTAATCATAAGAGATTTGATTTAGGTCCGACTTGAATGGTATCTAGCGGTTTTCCCTACTGTCTTCATTTTCAGTCTGAATTTGGCAGTAAGGAGTTCATGATCTGAGTCACAGTCAGCTCCTGGTCTTGTTTTTGCTGACTATATAGGGCTTTCCCATCTTCAGCTGCAGGGAACATAATCAATCTGATATCGGTTTTGACCATATGGTTATGTCCTTGTAGAGAGTCATCTCGTGTTGTCGGAAGAGGGTGTGTCAACTAAAAAAGATGTACAACTTGAGAGTTGCAAGTTAAGTTTTATTTGGGGAAAATGAGGACTGCAGCCAGGGAGCCAGCATCTCAGATAGCTCTGACAGGTGTCCAGAGATCTTTTGACTATTAAGACCTAGTACAGTAATAGCACATTGAGCGGTATATCAGCAAAAACGTTCTTCAGAACCGGGAATGAGCCTTCACAGCAACGTGGGACCAAATGGTCATGAAATGCCCCCCAAAGTAGGGTCATATTTGCTAAATATTCATATCAGCAGAATAGTCTGAGCAGTCTGAGAGACTGCTCCAAAGCAGCAGTGGGGGAAGTTCAATATATAAGGTTTTGGTGAAGGGGAAGTTCAATACCATGAAGCATTCATTTCACAAAAGGTTTTTTGTTAGTCATGAGGATCTGATGTCACCATGAAGGGATTTAGTGCTTCTCTAGATAGGAGGAGATGCAAGGATTGAGATCATAAAGTCTATTCTTAAAAACATCCAACTATCTACAGACCAGTCCTACCAGAGTCCCTGGAGCAGAGTGCCTTGCTCCACTATCAAGTCCTTCCGGGGCTGTTGAAAGTCAAGAGCTTTAGCAGAATGGGGTTCAATCTCCGTGGAGGCAGAGGGTAAATGCCTTTGCGGTTCACTCACTGGCAATGCCCTTGGTAAATGCCAATTTGTAGTTGACACGGACCTCTTGTGGTCATACAGCCAATCATGTTTTGGGGGGCATTTCATGAACATTTTGTCTCGCGTTGCTGGGAAGACTCCTTCCCACTTCTGAAGAATGCTTTTGCTGACAGGTCACTCAGTGTGCTATAACTGGACTAGGTCTCCATAGTCAAAGATCTCTGCACACCTGTCTTCTAGTTATGGTCCAGTAAAGTATTCCTTCTTGTTGCATCTTCCCATATCTCAGTTCAATTCAGTCACTTAGTCATGTCCAACTCTTTGCAACCCCATGGACTGCAGGATGCTAGGCCTCTCTGTCCATCCCCAACTCCCAGAGCTTACTCAAACTCATGTCTATCGTGTGGTGACGTGATCCAACCGTCTCATCCTCTGTCGTCCCCTTCTCCTCCCACCTTCAATCTTTCCCAGCATCAGGGTCTTTTCCAATGAGTCAGTTCTTCACATCAGGTGGCCAAAGTATTGGAATTTCAGCTTCAGCATCAGTCCTTCCAATAAATATTCAGGGCTGAATTCTTTTAGGATTGACTGATTTGATCTCCTTGCAACCCAAGGGACTCTCAAGAGTCTTGTCCAACATGACAGTTCAAAAGCATCAATTCTTTGGTGCTCAGCTTTCTTTATAGTCCAACTCTCACATCCATACATGACTACTGGAAAAATCATAGCTTTGACTACATGGACCTTTTTTTAGTAAAGTCAAGTCTCTGCTTTCTAATATGTTGTACAGGTTAGTCACAGCTTTTCTTCCAAGGAGCAAATGTCTTTTGATTTCATGGCTGCAGTCACCATCTGCAGTGATTTTGGAGCCCCCTACCCTCAAAAAAAAGTCTCTCATTGTTTCCATTGTTTCTCCAACTATTTGTCATGAAGTGATGGGACCGGATGCCATGGTCTTCGTTTTCTGAATGTTGAATTTTAAGCCAGCCTTTTCATGCTCCTCTTTCACTTTCATCAAGAGCCACTTTAGTTCTTCTTCACTTTCTGCCATAAGGCTGGTGTCACCTGCATATCTGAGGGTATTGATATTTCTCCCAGCAATCTTGAGTCCAGCTTGTGCTTCTTTCAGCCCTTCATTTTGCATGATGTACTCTGCATATAAGTTAAATAAGCAGGGTGACAATACACAGCCTTGATGTACTCCTTTCCCGATTTGAAACCAGTCTGTTGTTCCATGTCCAGTTCTAACTGTTGCTTCTTGTCCTGCATACAGATTTCTCATGACGCAGGTCAGGTGATCTCATATTCCCATCTCTTTAAGAATTTTCCACAGTCTGTTGTGATCCACACAATCAAAGGCTGTGGCATAGTCAATAAAGCAGATAGATGTTTTTCTGGAATGCTTGCATTTTTGATGATTCAGCAGATGTTGGCATTTTGATCTCTGGTTCCTCTGCCTTTTCTAAATCCAGCTTGAACATCTGAAAGTGGAAGTTACTCCATATATAGAGTAACATTATTACAATCACTGATCACATATCGAGCTCTACACTTGATCTTCTGCTTCAAGTCCAGGCATTATTTTTGTTAGAGGCTATACACTTGTTTCAGAGAAGGCAATTGCAACCCACTCCAGTACCCTTGCCTGGAAAATCCCATGGACAGAGGAGCCTGGTGGGCTGCAGTCCATGGGGTCGCAAAGAGTCAAACACGACTGAGCGACTT
>NW_011493490.1:5866-7457 GCF_000754665.1 Bison bison bison | reverse complement strand
GAGATCACTGAAACTCACGTCCATCGAGTCAGTGATGCCATCCAGCCATCTCATCCTCTATCATCCCCTTCCCCTCCTGCCCCCAATCCCTCCCAGCATGAGAGTCTTTTCCAATGAGTCAACTCTCCGCATGAGGTGGCCAAAGTACTGGAGTTTCAGCTTTAGCATCATTCCTTCCAAAGAAATCCCAGGGCTGATCTTCGGAATGGACTGGTTGGCTGTCCTTGCAGTCCAAGGGACTCTCAACAGTCTTCTCCAACACCACATTTCAAAAGCATAGCTAATAACATTAGTGGAATTAAAAGTAAATAATTTAGCCATGAGCCTCCCACACCAAACCAGTTTTAAAAGATCGTCAAGACTGGGGAATGGTCACTTAAAGCATAAATCTGATTTTTCATATGCTTCACCAAATGTGTTACATTAAAGGATTTATCAGGTATGAAATTATAGCATTCACTTTGAATTGCAGCACTTGTATCTCCCTGAGATGCTGTAAGGTGTCGAGGGCCTTGGAGTTGTGCAGCATGGCCTTTCTCCTCATAGAGATCTCAGAATTCAATAGGTTAATAGCCTAGTTACTATCATTTAAAGCTTATGTAAGTTGTCAAGGCTTTGATATGGCAAATTACATCCTCCAATCTCATTGAAGGTACACACACACACAAAGAAAATAGGTGCTACATGGTCATACCAGTAGAATAAAGATATTTTGACCCATTGGGATCATACCAATGGTAGGTTTGGTTGGGGTTACCTCTAATTTGTTAATGTGTATGACCTTAAATTCATGTGAATCCCAGGCTACACCTTTGTATGCATCCCTGTAGATGTCAAGGCCATAAATTAGTGCCACAAATCCACTGAGTTCCACACCAATCACTCTCTCTAAGGGTAATAATAAGCGTAGTTCATAAACACCTGGCTGTGTCTCATAATATTACTAGGTTGATCATTTTTAGTATGATTTAGTTGTTCCTAACATACAGGAGCTTTCAAACTTAAATAACCATAGCCTTGTGTTAACCATACAGATACATGACATAATTGTCAGACTTTTCCTTTTAATAGATGAGAGGTTAATTTTGAGACTTAGCTCGTCACTCTGATCTTGAACGACCTTAAGAGAATTTTGAGTTTGAATGACCTTAAGAGAAAACTTAAATCTATGGCCAACCTCAGAGCAAGTATTATTAAGTGGCCAGGTGAGAGGATCCTATCTAGCAATATCATGAATAGGCAGAAGAGGATTGAACTAAATTTCCTAGGTGGTATCCAATCAGAGCCCTGAAGAACAGAACTCCACCAACGTAACCCAGAAGTACTAGACACAGATAATTGACCACAACCCAACAACTGGATTGAGTTTTAAACTAGCATAGAATTGTACCTATGAAAGAAAACATTTGACTGATATACACAGCTCCAAGGAATCATGAAAGCATTATAAATGATCATACGAGTCAGGTCAGCATCTTGGGCAAGCTGTCTGCTTCTGATGTCGTCGTCCTCTCATCCTAGTGTAGTGCAGTTTCCTCTGTTTGAGCATTGCTTTAAGGTGAGTTTGAGGTCAGCAGGCCTCTCTATAGAC
>NW_011493490.1:2859-5296 GCF_000754665.1 Bison bison bison | reverse complement strand
TAAACTTGGCCTGATGATTTATATAACCATAATTGATTATAGACTTTTTTGCTCTTTTGAGACTTTCTAAAAAAAAAATTTATTTTTTAATTGAAGGATAATTGCTTTACATAATTTTCTTGTTTTCTGTCAAACCTCAACATGAATTGATGAGATTTGTCTAGAGTCTCAACTGAACTTTTAAAATAAATCTTTCAGGGCTAGGAAAGTCAAGCCACAGGCTTATCACAGATTTACATGAATTACTCCCATCTCAAGGTTTCCAAAAATTCATTAACAGTTCTGTACCTGTTAGTGAGATAACCTTCCTAACTTATCTGATAAAGTTTTGGAAACTAAGAGTGTCCAATCTCTGAAGGGTTCAGTTCAGTTCAGTCAGTCAGTCATGTCCGACTCTTTCCGACCCCCAAAAACTGCAACATGCCAAGCCTCCCTATCCATCACCAACTCCCAGAGTCCACCCAAACCCATGTCCATTGAGTCAGTGATGCCTTCCAACAATCTCATCCTCTGTTGCCCCCTTTTCCTCTTGCCTTCAATCTTTCCCAGCATCAGGGTCTTTTCCAATGAGTCAGTTCTTCGCATCATCAAAGTATTGGAGTTTCAGCTTCAGCATCAGTCCTTCCAATGAATATTCAGGATTGATTTCCTTCAGGATTGACTGGTTTGATCTCCTTGCAGTCCAAGGGATTCTCAAGAGTCTTCTCCAACACTACAGTTCAAAAGCATTAATTCTTCATCTCTCAGCTTTCTTAATAGTCCAAGTCTCACATCCATACATGACTATTGAAAAAACCATAGGCTTGACTAGACGGACCTTTGTTGGCAAAGTAACGTCTCTGCTTCCTAATATTCTGTCTAGGTTGGTCACAGCTTTCCTTCCAAGGAGCAAGTGTCTTTTAATTTCATGGCTGCAATCAGCATCTGCAGTGCTTCTGGAGCCCAGAAAAATAAAGTCAGCCACTGTTTCCACTGTTTCCCCGTCTCTTTGCCATGAAGTGATGGGACCGGATGCCATGATCTTAGTTTTCTGAATGTTGAAATTTAAGCCAACTTTCCCCCTCTCCTCTTTCACTTTCATCAAGAGGATCTGTAGTTCTTCTTCACTTTCTGCCATAAGGGTGGTCTCATCCGCATATCTGAGGTTATTGATATTTCTCCCAGCAATCGTGATTCCAGCTTGTGCTTCTTCCAGCCCAGCATTTCTCATGATGTACTCTGCATAGAAGTTAAATAAGCAGGGTGGCAATATACAGCCTTAACATACTCCTTTTCCTATTTGGAACCAGTCTGTTGTTCCATGTCCAGTTCTAACTGTTGCTTCCTGACCTGCATACAGGTTTCTCAAGAAGCAAGTCAGGTGGTCTGGTATTCCCATCTCTTTCAGAATTTTCCACAGTTTACTGTGATCCACACAGTCAAAGTCTTTTGCATAGTTAATAAAGCAGAAATAGATGTTTTTCTGGAACGCTCTTGGTTTTTGATGATCCAGCGGATGTTGCCTATTTGATATCTGGTTCCTCTGCCTTCTCTAAAACCACCTGAACATCTGGAAGTTCCCGGTTCATGTATTGCTGAAGCCCGGCTTGGAGAATTTTGAGCATTACTTTACTACAGTGTGAGATGAGTGCAATTGTGCCATGGTTTGAGGATTCTTTGGCATTACATTTCTTTGGGATTGGAATGAAAATGGACCTTTTCCAGTCCTGTGGCCACTGCTGAGTTTTCCAAATTTGCTGACATATTGAGTGCAGCACTTTCACAGCATCATCTTTTAGCATTTGAAATAGCTCAACTGGAATTCCATCACCTCCACTAGATTTGTTCCTAGTAATGCTTCCTAAAGCCCACCTGACTTCACATTCCAGAATGTCTGGCTCTAGCTGAGTGTGAGTGATCACATCTTTGTGATTATCTGGGTCGTGAAGATCTTTTTTGTACAGTTCTTCTATGTATTCTTGCCACGTCTTCTTAATATCTTCTCCTTCTGTTAGGTCCATACGATTTCTGTTTTTTATTGAGCCCATCTTTGCATGAAATGTTCCCTTGGTACCTCCAATTTTCTAGAAGAGATCTCTAGTCTTTCCCATTTTATTGTTTTCCTCTATTTCTTTTCACTGATCACTGAAGAAGTCTTTCTTATTTCTCCTTGCTATTCTTTGGAACTCTGCATTCAAATTGGTATATCTTTCCTTTTCTCCTTTGCTTTTCACTTCTCTTCTTTTCACAGCTATTTTTAAGGCCTCCTCAGACAGCCAGTTTGCTTTTTTGCATTTCTTTTTCTTGGGAATGGTCTTGATTCCTGTCAACTCTACAATGTCACGAACCCCCGTCCATACTTCATCAGGCACTATGTCTGTCAGATCCAGTCCCTTAAATCTATTTCTCACTTCTACTGTATAGTCACAAGGGATTTGATTTAGGTCGTACCTGAATG
>NW_011493490.1:0-714 GCF_000754665.1 Bison bison bison | reverse complement strand
GTTCCCCTCGCTCATGAATATTTACTAGATCAGTGCATCCACCTATGCAGTCTTTACCGATGAAGACCCAAGGTACCGTTCTGGCTCCTGTGAGCTGTTGCAAGTAATCTTGTATCTCACTGGTGTCACCGTTGGCACCAATTAGATACAAGATTTGGATATCAACAAATTCCAAAAGCCCTTGTTCGAAGGGCAGTTGACTGAGGAGCTCCTGAGTCCTTCTGAAGTAGGGGCAGGTGGGCTTGATGAACATGACCACCTTCGCAGACTGGATCTTGCTGTTCATGAATGCTTGAGCCATGCTGCCTCTCCTGGGAGGACACCTTAACTGCCAAGAACTGACTTTTATATTAGTATTTTATAGATTGGTGAGCATAAATACCAGTGATAATTTCTAAAACCTTTGCTTTCTTAGAGAGAACATTTTAGGATGACACCAAACAAAATGAGGGCAAAATGAGGACTGTAGCCCGGGAGGCAGCATCTCAGATAGCTCTGAGAGACTGCTTCAAAGTGGCAGTGGGGAAGGTCAATATATAAGGTTTTGGTGAATGGGAAGTTCAATACCATGAAGCACTTATTTTACAAAAGGTTTTTTTGTTGGTCATGAGGATATGATGTCACCATAAAAGGTGACATCTCCTTCTCTAGATAGGAGGAAATGCAATGATTGAGACCATAAAATCTGTTCCTAAAAACATTAAAAAAAAAAAA
>NW_011493489.1:34541-34704 GCF_000754665.1 Bison bison bison | reverse complement strand
AAAAGGGAACCCTCTTACACTGTTGGTGGGAATGCAAACTAGTACAGCCACTATGGAGAACAGTATGGACATTCCTTTAAAAACTGGAAATAGAACTGCCTTATGACCCAGCAATCCCACTGCTGGGCATACACACTGAGAAAACCAGAATTGAAAGAGACAC
>NW_011493489.1:27354-30453 GCF_000754665.1 Bison bison bison | reverse complement strand
GTAATTTTTCCATGTTTTGGTTTTTGTATTTTACTAGTTTTCAGTGTTTGTTTTCATTTATGGGTTTGTTTATTGGTCTGATTACTCTCTTCTTAGTTCCTCTTTTCATTCTTCCTTTTTTTTTTTTTCTTGTCTTTTCTTTTTGTGAGTGTGAGTATGTGAGTTTATTTGTGTTTTTGTCTGTTTAATTTTACCATTTGTTTCAGGGCTTTGTCTGTCCATTCTTTGTTTGTATGTTTGTTTGCTTTTTTCCTTTCTTTTTTTTTTCTATTTCTTTCTTTCTCTTTCTTCTCTGTGCTGTGTAGTATCTTAGTGCTCCAGCCAGGGGTCAGGCCTGAAACCTCCAACGTAGGAGACCTGAGTCCAGGATGCTGGGCAATCAGAGAACTCCCAACCTCATGGCATATTAATCAGTGAGAGCTCTCTCAAAGGCCTCCATCTTACTACTAACACCAAGACCCACCCAAGGCCAGCAAGCTCCAGTGCCAGAGCTGCCAAAAGCCATACCAAGCTCACAGACACTCCAAACACACCACTGGATATGGCATTGCCCTTCAGCAAGACAAGACCTAGATCCACTCACCAGAAAACAGGCACCAGTCTCTCCTCTACCAGGAAGCCTTCACAAGACACTGGTCCAACCCCACCCAGGGGAACAAACCTCACAAGTAAAAGGAACCTGCAACCTTGCAAGGGGTGGAAAGGAGACCCCAAACACATTGATTAAACAAAATGAAAAGACAGAGAAACAGAGTAGATGAAGGAGCATGGTGAAAAACCAACAAGACCAAACAAATGGAGAGGACATAGGCAGTCTACCTGAAAAAGAATTCAGAGTAATGATAGTAAAGATGATCCAAAATCTCAGAAATAAAATGGAGGCATAGATAAATAGGATTGATGTGTGGGTTGAGAATATACAAAAAGTGTTTAATGACAACACAGTAATTGGAATAAAAAATACACTTGAGTAAAACAACAGCAGAGTTTTTAGTCTGTACATGTCCCTTGGCCTGAGGTATGTCTGTTGTAAACAGGATATATATGGATATTGTTTTTTTAATCTATTCAGCCAGTGTGTATCTTTTGGTTGGAGCATTTAATCCAAAGACTGGATAAGTGAGCTGGAACATAGAATGGTGGAAATAATGGAAGCAGAGAAGAATAAAGAAAGAATGAAAAGAAATAAAGGACAGTCTCAGAGACCTCCATGACAACATTAAGTACACTGACATTTGGTCCAAGAGGAAGGAAATGAAAGGGTATTAGAAAATATTGAAGGAGATTACAGTTTAAAACTTTCCTAACATGGGAAAGGAAATAACCGCCCAAACCCAGGAAGCCCAGAGAGTGCCATACAGGAGAAGCCCAAACAGAAACACACCAAGACACATATTAATCAAACTAACAAAAATTAAACACAAAGAAGAAGTATTAAAAGCAGCAAGGGAAAAGCAACAAATAACATACCAGGAATCCCTGTAAGGTTAACAGCTGATCTTTCAGCAGAAACACTGCAGGCCAGAAGGAGTGGCAGGATACACTGAAAGTGATGAAAGGGAAAAAAACTACAACCAAGATTACCCTACCCAGCAAAGATCTCATTCAGACTGGATGGAGAAATTGACAGCTTTACAGACAAGCAAAAGTTAAGAGAATTCAGCAACACAAAACCACCTTTACAACAAATGCTAAAAGAACTTCTCTAGACAAGAAACACAAGGAAAGAAAAGACCTACAAAAGCAAACCCAAAACAATAAAATAAATGGTAGCAGAATCATATATATCAAAAACTACCCTAAATCGAAATGGATTAAATGCTCCAACCAAAAGATACACACTGGCTGAATAGATTAAAAAAACAATATCCATATATATCCTGTTTACAACAGACATACCTCAGGCCAAGGGACATGTACAGACTAAAAGTAAGGGGCTGGGAAAAGAGATTTTATACGAATGTAAATCAAAAGAAGGCTGGAGTAGCAATACTCATATCAGATAAAACAGACTTTAAAACAAAGGATATTATAACAGACAAGAAATGATATTACATAATAATCAACAGATCAATCCAAGAAGGAGATATAACAGTTATAAATATATAATTACTCAACATAGGAACACCACAATACATAAGGCAAATGCTAACAACTACAAAAGGGGAAATCAACAGTAACAATAGCAGCAGGAGTCTTTAACACTACCACTCAGACCAAAAGATAGATCATCCAAAAGAAAATTAATAATGAAGCACAATCTTTAAATGATATATTAGCCCATATGGACCTAACTTATATCTACAGGATATTCCATCAAAAAGCAGTAAAATATACTTTTTTTCTGAGGTGCACATGAGACATTCTCCAGGAAAGATCACAGCATGGGTCGCAAAGTCAACCCCTGGTTAATTTAAGAAAATTACAATTGTATGAGTAATTTTTTTCTGACCAAAATGCTATAAGATTAGATATCAATTACCAGAAAACCCTTATGGCAGAAAGTGAAGAGGAACTAAAAAGTCTCTTGATGAAGGTGAAAGAGGAGAGTGAAAAAGTTGGCTTAAAACTCAACATTCAGAAAACTAAGATCATGGCATCCAGTCCCATCACTTCATGGGAAATCGATGGAGAAACAGTGGAAACAGTGCCAGACTTTATTTTTGGGGGGCTCCAAAATCACTGCAGATGGTGACTGCAGCCATGAAATTGAAATACACTTACTCCTTTGAAGAAAAGTTATGACCAACCTAGATAGCATATTCAAAAGCAGAGACATTACTTTGCCAACAAAGGTTCATCTAGTCAAGGCTATGGTTTTTCCAGTGGTCATGTATGGATGTGAGAGTTGGACTGTGAAGAAAGCTGAGCGCTGAAGAATTGATGCTTTTGAACTGTGGTGTTGGAGAAGACTCTCGAGAGTCTCCTGGACTGCAAGGAGATCCAACCAGTCCATTCTGAAGGAGATCAGCCCCCGGATTTCTTTGGAAGGAATGATGCTAAAGCTGAAACTCCAGTACTTTGGCCACCTCATGTGAAGAGTTGACTCATTGGAAAAGACTGTGATGCTGGGAGGGATTGGGGGCAGGAGGAGAAGGG
>NW_011493489.1:18161-27059 GCF_000754665.1 Bison bison bison | reverse complement strand
AACCCAAAACCTATGGAATACAGCAAAAGCAGTTCTATGAGGGAAGTTTAGAGCAATACAATTCTACCTCAAGAAATAAGAAAAACATGATCAAGTGGAGTTTATCCCAGGGATGTAAGGATTCTTCAACATATGTAAATCAATCAATGTGAAACAAAATATTAACAAATTAAAACAAAATCATATGATCATCGCAATAGATGTAAAGAAAGTTTTCCACAAAATTAAGTATCCATTTATGATTTAAAAAACTATCTAGAAAATTGGCACAGAAGGAAACTTTTGTTGTTGTTTAGTCATTATGTTGTGTCCAACTCTTTTGTGACCACACCGACTGTAGCCTGCCAGCCTTCTCTATCCATGGGATTTCCCAGACAAGAATACTGGAGTGGGTTGTCATTTCCTTCTCCAGGGTATCTTCCTGACCCAGGTAACGAATCCACATCTCCTGAACTGGTAGGCATATTCTTTACCACTGAGCCACCTACGTCAACATGATAAAGGTCATATATGACAAACCAGCAAACATTATTCTCAATGGTGAGAAACTGAAAGCATCTCCTCTAAGATCAGGAACAAAACAAGGGTACCCATTCTCACTACTGTTATTCAATATAGTTTCAGAAGACCTAGACATGGCAATCAATAAGAAAAGAAATGGAATGGAGATTGGAAAAGTGGTGAAGGAAATGGCAACCCACTGCACTATTCTCTCCTAGAGAATCCTGTGGACAGAGGAGCCTGGTGGGCTGCCGTCTATGGGGGTGCACAGAGTTGGGCACGACTGAAGTGACTTAGCAGCAGCTGCTGCAGCAGCAGGTTGGAAAAGATGTAAAACTCTCACTATTTGCAGATGACGTGATACTATACATAGAAACCCCTAAAGATGCCACCAGAATATAATCAATGAATTTAGCAAAGTTACAAGATACAAAATTAATACACAGAAATCTCCTGCATTCCAATACACTAATGATGAATAATCAGAAAGAGAAATTTAGGAAACAATGACATTTATCACTGAAACAAAAAGAATGAAATACCTAGGAATAAAACTACCTAAAGTGACAAAAGAGCTGTAAGCATAAAACTGCAAGACACTGATGAAAGAAATAAAAAATGACACAAACATATGGACAGATAAACCATGTTCTTGGATTGGAAGAAACAATATTGTGAAAATGACTATACTACCCAAAGCAATCTACAGATTCAATGTAATCCCTATCAAATGACAAATGACATTTTTCACAAAACTAGAACAAAATATTTTACAATTTGTATGGAAACACAAAAGACCCTTAATAGCCAAATCATTCTTGAGAAAGAAAAATGAAGCCGGAGGAATCCACCTTCCTGACTTCAGACTATACTATGAAGCTACAGTCATCAAGACAGTATTGTACTGGCATAAAAACAGAAATACAGACCAATTGAATAAGATAGAAAGCCCATAAATAAGCCCATACATCTATGGGCACCTTATCTTTGACGAAGGAGGCAAGAATATACAATGAAGAAAAAGCAGGGTCTTCAATAAGTGGCTCCAACAGTAAAGCATCTGCCTACAATGCAGGAGACCCAGGTGTTCAATCCCTGGGTCTGGAAGATCTCCTAGAGAAGGAAATGGCAAACCACTCCAGTATTCTTGCCTGGAAAAATCCCATGGACGGAGGGGCCTGGTAGACTACAGTCCATGGGGTCACAAAGAGTTGGACACGACTGAGCGACTTCTCTTTCAACAAGTGGTGCAGGCAAAACTAGACAACTATATGTATTATAAAAGAATGAAACTGGAACACTTCCTAACACCATATACAAAAATAAACTCAAAATGGATTAAAGACTTAAATGTAAGTTCAGAAACTATAAAACTCTTAGAGGAAAACATAGGCAGAACACTCTTTGACACAAATCACAGTAAGATCCTCTCTGACCCACCTCCTAGAATAATGTTAATAAAAACAAAAGTCAACACATGGGACCTAATTAAACTTAAAAGTTTTTGCATAACAAAGGAAACTGTAAACAAGATGAAAAGACAACCCTCAGAATTGGAGAGAACAATTGCAAATGAAGCAACTGACAAAGGATTAATCTCTGAAACATATATGCAGTTCAAAATCAGAAAAACAAACAACCTAATCAAAACAGGCAGAGAACCTAAACAGACATTTCTCCAAAGATAACACACAGATGGCCAATAAACACATGAAAAGATGCTAAACATCACTCATTACTAGAGAAATGCAAATCAAAACTGCAATGAAGTATCACCTCACACCAGGTACTTCCCAGCTGGTACTACTTCCCAGGTACTACTCAGATAGCAAAGAATCCACCTGCAATGCAGGAGACCTGGGTATGATCTCTGGGTTGGGAAGTTTCCCTGAAGAAGGGAATGGCAACCCATTCTAATATTCTTGCCTGTAGAATTCCATGGAGAGAGGAGCCTGGTGGCTACAGTCCATGGGGTCACAGAGACTCGGACATGACTCAGTGACTAACACAAGTACAAAAGTCAGAATGACCACCATCAAAAAATAAATGTTTGGAGAATATGTGGAGAAAGGGACCCTGTTGCCCTATTGGTGGGAACATAACCTGACACAGCCACTATGGAGAACATGATGGAGATTCCTTAAAAACTAGGAATAAAACGACCATATGATCTAGCAACCCCCTTACTAGACAAATAAACTGAGAAAACCACAATTATGAAATACACATGTACTGCAACGTTCACTGCAGCACTATTTACAACAGCAAATACATGGAAACAACGCACGTGTCCACTGAGAGATGAATGGATAAAGATGTTGTGGTACATAAATACAATGGAATATTACTCAGCCATAAAAAGGACGGAATTTGTGTCAGTTGTGGTGAGATGGATGAACCTAGAGCCTGATATACAGAGTGAAGGAAGTCAGAAAGAGAAAAACAAATATATATTAATGAATATATATATGGAATCTGGAAAAATGGTACTGATAAACCTATCTGCATGGAAGGAATGAAAACACTAGATGACCTAGGGGGTCGCTTGCAGGGGGCATGGAAGGGAGGCTCAAGAGGGAGGAGATATGTATACAGTTATAACTAATTCATGTTGTTGTATGGCAGAAACCAACATAATATTGTAAAGCAATTACTCTCCAATTAAATTTAAAAAATCAAGTCACTAGAAAAGAAGAGAAAATGAACCCAAATTATAAAATCTGTTCTTTCACTGTTTCTAAAGATTTCAAAGGGATTCTCAAGTAGCAAAATATATTTTTGTTTCTAAGCCTTAGTTTTCCTTTTTTGTCTTTAGCATAAATTATTGCTCAGATGATTAACAGCTATGTCTGTTCAACCTTTACTCACCTGCAGACACTCAAATTCCATCTTCCTGGTCAGAACATTTTGCTTTATCTTTTTGGGAGACAGGGCCCAACACACCTTTTCTATGTTGCATGAAGCTTTTCACCACAAAATTGGATTTCTCTTACCATCCCAGGCTCAAAGTGCCTGGTAATCCTGTCCTGCTCTAATTCAGATATTAGAAGTGTCTTTGTTTTTCTTTTTTTAATAAAAGCCCTTCCTTTGAGGCAAATTCATGGCCTCTGTTTCAGAGATGCAAGCCTGCCAGTACCACCTCCCTCGCCACTGAGGGAGTCAGCTTCCTGATGGAGCAAGATATCCCCAGCATGCCTTTGAAACCACAGCATGAGCAACACAGATGAATTAAATAGAAGCTCCCATGCAGAGACTTCAGTCTTTTCAGCAAGTAATCAATAAATCTAAGGTACCCTAAAATAAATTTTCATAAGCAGACTGGAATGGAATTTAAATGAATGGTTTTGATCTGCCTCAAACCAAGCTGAAAGCTTCTCTTTGCAAGGGCCTTCCCAAGTCCCAGACACCATTTTTAAAAGGCATATAATTAGGTTTGCTGTTTGCTGTTAAATGATGTAACTAAGGAGTCTTTTCATTGACAAACTGAGAATGAATTGTTCAAAAATTTTGAGAGTATGAATTATTTAAAATTACTCAAAGATTACATCTTCCATCCAATCTCCCAATCTAGAAACCTGTTGACTATTGACAACCCTGCACATTCTAAGTCGAGTCACTAGCTGAAACCAACTATCTCCAATTCAGACCCATCTCTAAAATGAGACTGTCATTCACCTCAATTGCTCCAGCTTTCAAACCTTGTTTAAAAGATTTCAATAATATCTTCCTTGGTTGCCAGACTCATGCAGCCACCTCCCACTGTCCAGGGAGACCTCAGCTAAAGCAAAGACAAGCATACCGTCTCCTGTAAGGTGACATCCACACCTTACAGATCTCCAATGATTCTGAGATGGAATTCTGTGTCTTGGTCTGGCCCATGCACGTGCCCTGACCCATGGCCATCTGCCCACCATATCTCCTCCCATACTTCTCAAGGGCCCCTTTGCTCCTGACACCCCCGATGACTCCCTGTTTTCTGGATGTGCCAGGATCCATCAGAGCCCCATGCTTCTGGGGCAGATGATTTCTTTCAAAGACCCCGTGGCTTTCCACCTGGCAAACTCCTACTTATCCTTCAATTACCACTATGAATGCCCCCTCTCTGGGTGTGGTGGAGGGCTCCTCCACATGTCCTACCCCAGGAAGTTAAGCGTGGCATTGTCTATGTTCCCACAGCACATTTAGCATCTGCAATTCCTCTTTCACATGTGGCCTGTGTGCTCCCCACCCCCAGTTAAGCAGGAGCTCCCCTGAGATGTGAAGGTGTGCTATTCCTAGGTGGGTATGGATACTAACACTGGCAGAATCCCCTACTGTGTATTAGCTTCATCATTATCTCACACAAAGTACATGAACTTCAAGCCAGGCAACTCCTCAATTTAAATCATAAATCCCAGCACCATCATCTTCTAGAAGCTTAGCTGTGGAGCCTTGTGCTTCCTCGTCTGTTAACAACCAGCTTATGAGGAGGCAGAAGGAAGAACTAAGGAAGAATGAAATATGTGAACACTGACTGGAGACATCAGGTATGCGTGTATCAACAAGAACAATGATAAGATGGCTCTGACACCGACTCTGTGTTGGGCATGTGGTCATCAACTGTCCGTTTTTACCAAGTGGTAACAGAGGCCCATAGAGGACATGGGAGCTGACCAAAGCCATGGGGCAAGTGCCAAGATCCAAACTCCCTGTGGATCTAACTATACACTCCAAACATCACTTCACTTACCTAAGTACCTGATATGTCATTTAATCCTTACCAAAATCCCGTTGACTTTCCTCACTTTGTGGATGAAAAAACTGAGCCTCAAATAAATACTTTGCCCCAAATCATATAATTACAAGGTAAACAAGCTAGGACTCAAACTCAAGTGTGGCTAAACTCAAAACACTTCAGTCAAAATCCCATGGGCATTTTATAAAAGGTGCAAATATACTGTAAAATGGAAGACTGACAGGGATCTCAGGAAAAGTAACTCTATGGCAGTGATTCAATATGAAGCCAGGTTCCCCTTGGTTAAGATGATCAGGAAAACTTCCTGGAAGTATTTTACAAGTATTTAAAAACAAAACTGGACACTAAAGAAATGACAATTACTATTGGCTTGAGAGCACTCAGGACAAGGTTGAAGTCGGCAGACCAGGGACAGAGAATTGTGGGGCACTTGGGGAACCAGGGACAGTCACAATGGAGAGAAGAGAAGGAAGGAGTGTACATCACATGAGCAGCAACAGGGGCCCTCAGCAAAGCAGAGCAGACCCAGTCCTGGTGAGAATGAACCATGACAATAAGCATGTGGGAAGCATGAAGACTGATCCAGGCTCTTGCCCAAAGCAGGTGGTGGCAGTCCTTGGCTCAGAGGCAGGCTTCCCGAGAGCTGAGGGGCACAGGTGGGGGCCACAGGGCCCCAGGGCAGAGGCAGGTGGAAGGAAGCCATAGTCATGCCTTCAAGAAAGATCACTTGACATTTTGCAAAGAAGTCTGATTTCAGATAAGCTGAATCTGAGATGTCAATGGAACATAGAGGTCAAGCTTTCAGCAGGCAGACATGCATAATCAGAGCCTGCAGATGTGAATGGAGGTGGGAACTTGCATGCAAGCCAGTGCATATGCACACATGTGTGTGTAAAGAAAATGGGGTGGGGGAAGAATTGTAAGGACTCTACTTTCTATCAATACATTTTAGCAGCAGGAAGAAGAAAGGAGAAAAAAATTCTGTTTTATAGCAAGTGAAGTGAAAGCGAGTTTCCAGGAAGCATTGTTTAAAATGGCCTGAGATCCAACTAGAAGTAAGGAAAATGAATTCTCAAAATTAAGGGAATAGCCATCATTTCAGAAATATCTGAAATATGTTGATGGGCTTGTAAATTGGAAAATAAAGGACAAAATACTGGTAGAAAAGTAGAAGCAAGTTTTCCAGACATTTGTAAAAAGAAAGAAATTCGTCCATATAAGATGAACTCAAGAAAGATCGCATAAAACTATAGACTTACCACTAAAATGAGAAGGAGTCCCAGCGCAGAATAAGTGGGTTGAATGGTTGCTAAGAAGGAAAGACATTTGAAACAGGGAAGGAACGTGTGCTGAGCAGTCAAGGGTAAGGAAGCAGCTCAGAAAAGGCCTCGTGAAAGTTCTGTGGACTTCCTGCAAAAACTGCTGACAGCTCTGAGGAGGAGAGTCAGAAGCAATGAGCAGTAAGGGGGAAAATCCAGGAGGTCAAACACTAAGAAATGCAAGCTCATCTCTGCACAGAGCTGCTTAGTAGAGCAGCAAGGGTTCCAGAAACAGAATTTCCTAATTGGTATGTAGCACGACTTTGTTTCTATGGACAGGATCTGAGCCTGGGCCTCCAGCTCACAGTGGAAATGGAGACAGGCTAATAGGCCATCATGCTGAGGTTCCCAGTGATATGAGAGCAGGTAGAAGGAGGAGATAGCCTGGTAGGAAGCTGCTGTATAACACTATTGATGCACACACACACCATGAAATGAAGGGAAACAAAGACAAAGCCAACAAACATAGAGATTTTCAACAAGTATCATCTGATAAAAAGAAACCAATTTTAAGTTCAGTTCAGTCACTCAGTCATGTCCAACAATTTGTGACCCCATGGACTGCAGCATGCCAGGCTTCCCTGTTCATCACCAACACCCAGAGCTTGCTCAAATTCATGTCCGTCAAGTCAGTGATACAATCCAACCATCTCATCCTCTGCTGTCCCCTTCTCCTCCTGCCTTCAATCTTTCCCAGTATCAGAGTCTTTTCTAGTGAGTCAGTTCTTCGCATCAGGTGGCCAAAGTGCTGGAGTTTCAGGGTCAACATCAGTCCTTCCAGTGAACATTCAGGACAGATTTCCTTTAGGATTGACTGGTTTGAATACCCTGCAGTCCAAGGGACTCTCAAGATTCTTCTCCAACACCAAAGTTAAAGAGCGTCAATTCTTTGGTGTTCAACTTTCTTTATAATCCAACTCTCACATCCATACATGACTACTGGAAAAACCATAACTTTGACTAGACAGACATTTGTTGGTCAGCTAAAGTCTCTGCTTTTTAATATTCTTTCTAGGATGGTCATAGTTTTTCTTCCAAGAAGCAAGTATCCTTTAATTTCATGGATGCAGTCACTATCTGCAGTGATTTTGGAGTGCAGAAAAATAAAGTCAGCCACTTTTTTCACTGTTTCCCCATCTATTTGCCATGAAGTAATGGGACCAGAGGCGATTAACTTTGTTTTTTGAATGTTGTTTTAAACCAGATTTTTCACTCTCCTCTTTCACTTTCATGAAGAGGCTCTTTAATTCTTCTTCACAATCTGCAATAATGGTGGTCTTACCTGCATATCTGAGGTTATTAATATTTCTCCCTGAAATATTGATTCTAGCTTGTGCTTCATCTGGCCTGGCATTTCACATGATGTATTCTACATACAAGTTAAATACGCAGGATGACAATATACAACGTTGACATACTTCTTTCCCAATTTGGAAACAGTCCACTGTTCCATGTCCAGTTCTAACTGTTGCTTCTTGACCTGCATACAGGTTTCTCAGTAGTCAGGTAGGCTAGTTTGGTATTCTCATCTCTTTAGGAATTTTCCAGTTTGTTGTGATCCACACAGTCAAAGACTTTAGCATAGTCAAAGAAGCAGAAGTAGATGTTTTTCTGGAAATCTCTTGCTTTTTCGATGATCCAACAGATGTTGGCAATTTGATCTCTGGTTCCTCTGCCTTTTCTAAATCCAGCTTGAACATCTGGAAGTTCTCATTTCACATACTACTGAAGCCTCATTTGGAGAAGTTTGAGCATATTTTGCCAGCATGTGAATGAGTGCAATTGTGTTGTAGTTAGAACATTCTTTGGGATTGGAATGAAAACTGACCTTTTCCAGTCCTATGGCCACTGCTGAGTCTTCCAAATTTGCTGGCATACTGAGTGCAGCACTTTCACAGCATCATCTTTCAGGATTTGAAATAGCTCAGCTGGAATACCATCACCTCCACTAGCTTTGTTTGTAGTGATGCTTCCTAAGGATCACTTGACTTCTCACTCCATAATGTCTGGCTCTAGGCAAGTGATCATACCATCGTCATTATCTGGGTCATTAACATCATTTTTGTATAGTTCTTCTGTGTATTCTTGCCACCTCTTCTTTGTAACTTCTGCTTCTGTTAGGTCTATACCGTTTCTGTCCTTTATTGTGTCCACCTTGAAGTATTACTATCAACAAAGCTAGTGGAGGTGATGGAATTCCAGTTGAGCTATTTCAAATCCTCAAAGATGATGCTGTGAAAGTATTGCACTCAATATGCCAGCAAATTTGGAAAACTCAGCAGTGGCCACAGGATTGGAAAAGGTCAGTTTTCATTTCAATCCCAAAGAAAGGCAATGCCAAAG
>NW_011493489.1:13265-17544 GCF_000754665.1 Bison bison bison | reverse complement strand
TATACAGTGGAAGTGACAAACTGACTCAATGGATATGAGTTTGAGTAAACTCTTGGAGTTGGTGATGGACAGGGAGGCCTGGCATGGTGCAGTCCATGGGTTCGCAAAGAGTTGACACAACTGAGCGACTGAACTGGACTTGCACAAAACGTTCCCTTGGTATCTCTAATTTTGTTGAAGATCTCTTGTCTTTAGCATTCTATTGTTTTCCTCTATTTCTTTGCATTGATCCCTAGGAAGGCTTTCTTATCTCTCCTTGCTATTCTTTGGAACTCTGCATTCAGATGGATATATCTTTTTCTCTTTTGCCTTTCACTACTCTTCTTTTCTCAGCTATTTGTAAGGCCTGATCAGACAACCATTTTTCCTTTTTGCATTTCTTTTTCTTGGGGATGGTCTTGATCACTGTCTCCTGTACAGTCACGAACCTCCGTCTATAGTTCTTCAGGCATTCTGTGGATCAGATTTAATCCATTGAATCTGTTTGTCACTTCCACTGTATAATCGTAAGGGATTTGATGTAGGTCATACTTGAATGGTCTTGTGGATTTCTCTACTTTTTTCATTTTAAGTCTGAATTTGGCAATAAGTAGTTCATGATCTTAGCCACAGTCTTTTTTTCTTTCTTTTCTTTTTTTTTTACTGACTATATAGAGCTTCTCCATCTTCAGCTGCAAAGAATGTAATCAATCTGATTTCAATATTGATCATCTAGTAATGTTGATGTGTAGAGTTATCTCTTGGTTGTTGAAAGAGGGTGTTTTCTATGATCAGTGTGTTCTCTTGGCAAAACTGTTAGCCTTTGCCCTCTTCATTTTGTACTCCAAGACCAAAGTTGCCTGTTACTCCAGGTATCTCTTGACTTCCTATTTTTGCATTCCAGTCTCCTATGATGAAAAAGACATTTTTTTTTTTTTTTTTTTTTTGGTGTGAGTTCTAGAAGGTCTTGTAGGTTATCACAAAATTGTTCAGCTTCTTCAGCATTAGTGTTTGGGGGCATAGACTTGGATTAATGTGATATTCAAAGATTTGCCTTGGAAATGAACAGAGATCTTTCTGTCATTTTTGAGATTGCACCCAAGTACTGCACTTTGTGTTGATTATGAGGGCTACTCCATTTCTTCCAAGGGATTCTTTCCTGCTGTAGTTGATATAATGGTCATCTGAATTTTTTTTTTTTTTTACTTTACAATATTGTATTGGTTTTGCCGTACATTCACATATATCCGCCACAGGTGTACACATGTTCCCAATCCTTAACCCCCCTTTCCACCTCAAATTAGCCCATTCCAGTCCATTTTAGTTTGATTCCTAAAATGTTGATGCTCACTCTTGCCATCTCCTGTTTGACGACACAATTTAGCTTGATTCATGAACCTAACCTTCCAAGTTCCTATGCAATAGTGTTCTTTAAAGCACTGGACTTTACTTCCATCACCAGTCACATCTACAACTGGGCATTGTTTCCACTTTAGCTCATCCTCTTCATTCTTTTTGGAGCTATTTCTCCACTCTTCTCCAGTAGCATATTGGGCACCTACCGACTTGGGGTATTCATCTTTCAGTGTCACATCTTTTAACCTTTTCACACTGTCCATGGGGTTCTCGAGGTAAGAATACTGAAGTAGTTTGCCATTCCCTTCTCCAGTGGACCATGTTTTGTCAGAACTCACTACCATGACTTGTCCATCTTGGGGCCCCTACATGACATGGCTCATAGTTTCACTGGGTTAGACAAGGCTGTGAGCCAAGTGATCAGTTTGGTTAGTTTTCTGTAATTGTGGTTTCCATTCTGCCTGCCCTCTGATGGATAAGGATAAGAGGCTTGTAGAAGCTTCCTGATGGGAGGGACCGGATGTGGGGGAATCTGGGTCTTGGTCTGATGGGCAGGGCCACGCTCAATAAATCTTTAATCCAATTTTCTGTTGATGGGTGGGGCTGTGTTTCCTCCCTGTAGTTTAGCCTGAGGTCAAACTATGGTAGGGGTTATGGCAGCAACCTCCTTCAAAAGGACTTATGCAGGCACTGTTGTATTCAATGCCCCTGACCCCATGGCAGGTCAGTGTTGACCTCTGCCCGAGACTCCTGGACACTCACAGGTAAGTGTGGCTCAGTCTCTTGTAGAGTCACTGCTCCTTTCTCCTGGGTCCCAGTGTGCACAAGGTTCTGTTTGTGCTTTCCAAGAGTCTGTTTCCCCAGTCCCCTGTAAGTTCTGTAATCAAATCCCACTGGCCTTCAAAATCAAATTCTCTAGGGTTCTCAGTCCCTTTTCTGGATCTCGAGGTTAGGAAATCTGTTGCAGGCCCTAGAACTTTCACAACAGTGTGAGAACTTCTTTGGGACAATTGTTCTCCAGTTTGTAGGTTGTCTACTCAGTGGCTCTGTGGTGGGGATCACACACCACACCTCCCAGGTCTGCTGCAGTCAGAGCCCCTGTCCCTGAAGCAGGCCACTGCTGACCTGTGCTTCTGCAGGAGACACTCAGACACTCAAAGCCAGGGACCCCAGTCTCTTGTGGGGTCTCTGGATCCTGGTTCACACAAGGTTTTGTCTGAGTCCTCCAAGCATCTCTGGCAGTTATGGGGTTTGATTCTAAACGTGATTTCACCCCTCCTACCATCTTGTTGGGGGTTCTCTTTTGCCCGTGGACATGGTGTATCTTTTTTTGGTGGGATTTCAAACAACTATGAACTGATAAAAAGAAACCAACTTTAAGTTAAAGGTAGAAGTAAAAGAAATCAGTGGGGTGGGAGGAATAATAGCTCAGAGTAACAACAGGGCCCAGAGAAGGACACACTGGCTTAGTCAGAGCCTGGGGGAGAGACCGGGACTGAATTAGATGGAGGGGAGTGTGATGTATATGCTATCAATGTCAGGGCCCTTGAAGGTATCCAGCCACCCATGAGGAGGAACAAGCAAAGAGGGCTGAGAGCCAGGGCTGCCTGGAAACAGCATCCTTGGTCCCTCTGCTGGGACCACAGAGTCCTGCTCAGGGAGGGGCAGAGCACTGCTCATTAGCAATCCAGTCTCACAATTAGATACTGACCAACACCAAGTCGGGGGCTTCCCTCATGGCTCAGACAGTAAAGAATCTGCCTGCAATGCAGGAGACCTGGGTTTGATCCCCAGGTCGGGAAGATCCCCTGGAGAAGGGAATGGCAACCCACTCCAGTATTCTTGCCTAGAGAATCCCATGGACAGAGGAGCCTGGAGGGCTACAGTCCCTGCGGTCAAGAAGAGTCAGGCACGACTGAATGACTAACCCACACAATGCCAAGCTAAGGTAAGAATATCCAAATGCAACGTTCTTTACTAGATGGAAGTACTATGGAAAACTGCATTCCTGAGTTTTCTGGACAGGACGCCCCTCCCTTGAAATCCAGGCTTCCCATATTGGAGCCTATGCTTTCTCGAAGGTATTAGCAGAAGGTGAGTTTTGACAATTTGCTCCAGGAAAATACAGACCAAAGAGAAGTATCAATCACACATTTGTTACAGCTGCTGTTGAGTCTCTTTCACAGAAACAGAAGCTAATATAAAGACTCAGCCTTAAAATGTGTTACCAACCACCTGCAGCCATTGGGAAGCCAGGTAAAAATCCATGACAAGCTCTACTTCTTACAGACAAGGTGCCTGGATGGTGCTTCCAGGGAGACTGATGGGATGATTAGTGGTCAGAGCTGCCACTATGACCACAGCTATAGTCATCATTTCTGAGACAAGCTACTCTCCAGAGTGCAAACACAGTTACACAAAACAGAGGCCCTGAGCAGCCATTTCTAAAGACCAAGGATTTGGACTTCCCTGCTGGTTAAGAATCTGCCAGCAGGGGACATGGGTTCAATCCCTGGTCCAAGAAGTTTCCACATGCTGTGGGGTAACTAAGCCCATGTGCCACAACTACTGAGCCCAAGCTCTACTGAAGCCTGCAAGTTCAAAAGCCCTTGCTCTGCAATAAAAGAAGCCAATACAATGAGAAGCTCACACACCACAACTAGAGAGAAGCCCCCACTTGCCACAACTAGAAAAAAATCCCTCTCAAAGCAAAGACCCAGCACAAATAAAAATAAATGAATAACATTTTAAAAATAATAACAATAAACACCAAGTTGTTATCACAGGAAGGGTCCTGTTAGAAGCTGTGCATTTGCCTTAGACCACCCGGGAGAAATATCAATAACCTCAGATATGCAGATGACGCCACCCTTATGGCAGAAAGAGAAGAGGAACTCAAAAGCCTCTTGATGAAAGTGAAACTGGAGAGTGAAAAAGTTGGCTT
>NW_011493489.1:10938-11358 GCF_000754665.1 Bison bison bison | reverse complement strand
CAGACCATCCCCCTCCGGTGATAGGCAGCCAGAGCCGGAAGGGGACAATCGCAGCCCCAGAGAGACATTATCTATGAAACTGTAAGGAGGCTTCTTTGCTAACTAAAACTTCTTGGGGGTCTGGACGGTCAACATCTGCCTGAGAAGGTGTGCCAGTGCGCAACTAGATAACCGAGCAGCGGGGAGGCGATAAATCGCAGCAATTGCACGCGCAAAACACCTCATCACCTGAGCTGCTCGGATCTGGGAAGGGCACAAAACGCAGGCCCAACTGAGAGTCTGCGCCTCTGAGGACTACCCGAGTGCCTGAACCTGAGCGGCTTGGACCTGGGAAGTACAGGCAGCCCAGGGCCGGCTGTGGATGGTTTACCGCGGAGCAACCTAGAGCCTGAGCAGCGTGGGCAGAGAGGCTACACGCGC
>NW_011493489.1:8747-10838 GCF_000754665.1 Bison bison bison | reverse complement strand
TTTTCTTTCAGACGGTGGAGAACACTTAGGGAACTGATTACTGGCTGGATCTGTCTCCCTCCTTTTCATTCCCCCCATTTATCCTCCTGGCCACCTCTGCCACCTTCTTCCTTCTTTTCTTTAACATTGTATTTTTGAAATTCCAAACTCTACTCTAGATTTTTAATTTTAGCTTTTTAGTATTTGTTATCAATTTTGTACCTATAGTTTTTGTTTTTGTTTTTATATAATTTCTGGGACCCTTTTTTATTTTTTTTTCTTTTTCTGTTTCTTTCTCTTCTTCTTTTAAATAACATTGTATATCTGAAATTCCAAACTCTGTTCTAGATTTTTAATTTATGCTTTTTGGTATTTGTTATCAATTTTGTACCTTTATTCTTTTTTTAAATAATTTATGCGACCTTGTTTGTTCTTGTTTGTTTGTTTGTTTCTCGCTCTTTCTTTTTCTTCTTCTTTGTTTTTTAACGTTGTATTTTTGAAATTCCAAACTCTACTCTAGATTTTTAACTTTTGCTTTTTGGTATTAGTTATCAATTTTGTACCTATATTTTCTTTATAATTTTTGCGACCTTGTTTGTTTTTGTTTGTTCGTTTTTTCTCTCTTTCTTTTCCTTCTTCTTTTCTTTAACATCGTATTTTTGAAATTCCAAATTCTACTCTAGATTTTAAATTTCTGTTTTTATGTATTTGTTACCAATTTTGTACCTTAAGAACCCAATCTTCAGTACCCATTTTTCACTAGGGAGCGAGATTACTGGCTTAACTGCTCTCTCTCCCTTTGGACTCTCCTTTTTCTCCACTAGGTCGCCTGTGTCTCCTTCTTACCCCCTCTCTACTCTACCCAACTCTGTGAATTTCTGTGTGTTCCAGACGGTGGAGAACACTTAGGGAACTGATTACTGGCTGGATCTGTCTCCCTCCTTTTCATTCCCCCCATTTATCCTCCTGGCCACCTCTGCCACCTTCTTCCTTCTTCTCTTCTCTGTATAACTCTGTGAACAACTATGAGTGGTCGAGTTGTGGAGTGCACATAAGGAAGAGATTACTGAATAGCCCACTCTCTCCTCTTTCGATTCCACCTCATCTCATTTGGGTCACCTCTAACTCTCTCCTCACTCTTCTCTTCTCCATATAACGCTGTAAACCTCTCTGGGTGAAACAAGTTTCAGGGCAAGACATACCAAGCAAATTCTCCAGCAGCAAGGAACACAGCCCTGAGCTCCAAGATACAGGTAGCCCAAAGTCACCCCAAAACCATAGACATCCCATAACTCATTACTGGACATTTTATTGCACTCCAGAGAGAAGAAATACAGCTCCACTCACCAGAACACCGACACAAGCTTCCCTAACCAAGAAACCTTGACAAGCCACCTGTACAAACCCACACAGAGTGAGGAAACCCCACAATAAATAGAACTCCACAAACTGCCAGAATACAGAAAGGACACCCCAAACTCAGCAATTTAAACAAGATGAAGAGACAGAGGAATACCCAGCAGATAAAGGAACAGGATAAATGCCCACCAAACCAAACAAAAGAGGAAGAGATAGGGAATCTACCTGATAAAGAATTCTGAATAATGATAGTGAAATTGATCCAAAATCTTGAAATCAAAATGGAATCACAGTTAAATAGCTTGGAGACAAAGATTGAGAAGATGCAAGAAAGGTTTAACAAGGACCTAGAAGAAATAAAAGAAAGTCAATATAAAATGAATAATGCAATAAGTGAAATTAAAAACACTCTGGAGGCAACAAATAGTAGAATAACAGAGGCAGAAGATAGGATTAGTGAATTAGAAGATAGAATGGTTGAAATAAATGAATCAGAGAGGACAAAAGAAAAACAAATTAAAAGAAATGAGGACAATCTCAGAGACCTCCAGGACAATATTAAACGCTACAACATTCGAATCATAGGGGTCCCAGAAGAAGACAAAAAGAAAGACAATGAGAAAATACTTGAGGAGATAATAGTTGAAAACTTTCCTAAAATGGGGAAGGAAATAATCACCCAAGTCCAAGAAACCCAGACAGTCCCAAACAGGATAAACCCAAGGCGAAACACCCCAAGACACATATAAATCA
>NW_011493489.1:4688-5946 GCF_000754665.1 Bison bison bison | reverse complement strand
AGAAAATTACTAGAACTAATCAATGATTATAGTAAAGTTGCAGGATATAAAATCAACACACAGAAATCCCTTGCATTCCTATACACTAATCATGAGAAAACTGAAAGAGAAATTAAGGAAACAATTCCATTCACCATTGCAATGGAAAAAAATATATACTTAGGAATATATCTACCTAAAGAAACCAAAGACCTATATATAGAAAACTATAAAACACTAGTGAAAGAAATCAAAGAGGACACTAATAGATGGAGAAATATACCATGTTCATGGATTGGAAGAATCAATATAGTGAAAATGAGTATACTACCCAAAGCAATTTATAGATTCAATGCAATCCCTATCAAGCTACCAACAGTATTCTTCACAGAGCTAGAACAAATAATTTCACAATTTGTATGGAAATACAAAAAACCTCGAATAGCCAAAGCGATCTTGAGAAAGAAGAATGGAACTGGAGGAATCAACCTGCCTGACTTCAGGCTCTACTACAAAGCCACAGTTATCAAGACAGTATGGTACTGGCACAAAGACAGAAATATTGATCAATGGAACAAAATAGAAAGCCCAGAGATAAATCCACGCACATATGGACACCTTATCTTTGACAAAGGAGGCAAGCATATACAATGGATTAAAGACAACCTCTTTAACAAGTGGTGCTGGGAAAACTGGTCAACCACTTGTAAAGGAATGAAACTAGACCACTTTCTAACACCATACACAAAAATAAACTCAAAATGGATTAAAGATCTCAATGTAAGACCAGAAACTATAAAAGTCCTAGAGGAGAACATAGGCAAAACACTCTCTGACATACATCACAGCAGGATCCTCTAAGACCCACCTCCAAGAATATTGGAAATAAAAGCAAAAATAAACAAATGGGACCTAATTAACCTTAAACAATAACCCTGTGTATGAGACAGCAAAAGAGACACCGATGTATAGGTCAGTCTTATGGACTCTGTGGGAAAGGGAGAGGGTGGGGAGATTTGGGAAAATAGCATTGAAACATGTATAATATCATGTATGAAACGAGTTGACAGTCCAGGTTCAATGCACAATATTGGATGCTTGGGGCTGGTGCACTGGGACGACCCAGAGGGAGGGAGGGGAGGGGAGGGGGAGGGGGAGGGTTCAGGATGGGGAACGCGGGTATACCTGTTGCAGATCATTTCGATATTTGGCTAAAACTAATACAAATATTGTAAAGTTTAAAAATAAAATAAAATTTTAAAAAAAGAAAAAAAAATGA
>NW_011493489.1:0-793 GCF_000754665.1 Bison bison bison | reverse complement strand
GTGGGCTGCCATCTATGGGGTCACACAGAGTCAGACAAGACTGAAGCGACTTAGCAGCAGCAGCAGCAGCCCTCATCAGCTGAGCTCAACCTCATGAGAATTCAAAGGTAGGAACTCCTTGGAGTTAAGAAAAAAAGGCAAAAAGCACCTTCTATAGAGAAGCAGCAACTAATTTTCACAGAACACATTTTGTAGAGCAAGCCTTCCCAAAGCTGGCTGATCAAAACCCCTATTTCCAGAAGTCAACCTCAGGTCCAGCCAATTGAACTTTCCAAGAGCAGGGGCAAGGTTAGAATCTTAGGAAGCTCTCTAGGCAGCATAATAATGTGTCATAGAGGAGTAACAGATGAGGCTACAGCCCCAGCCAGGAAGTCACTGAAGGGACCATGCAGGTGTGAGTGAGGGCTCTGGTGTCACCTCAGGTGAGGGTGAGCAGCTTCAGCAGGTGTGACAGGATCGCTCATCTGTGGGGAAGGAGCTGAATGGCAGAAGGGTGCCGGTGCTAGCCGGAAAAGTCGATCAGGTCCCGAGAACGTGCACAGCGGGGCTGAGAAAGGAAACTACAGCAAGAGACTACAACAAAGATGGGGTCGAGAGGTTCAGACAGGTCTCCACGAAGGGACACAGTCTGACACCAACTTTATTCAGCATCTTATATTTATACAGAAGAGCGTGAGAAAGACAAGACAGTTGACATTTTTCTTGGTTGACCTATACATCTTACAAACAGTCACAAGAAATCTTGAGAGCATGGGAATGGCACCCTGTTATTATTTCTTACACCAGATAACAT
>NW_011493488.1:22061-22589 GCF_000754665.1 Bison bison bison | reverse complement strand
TTCTTGCCTGGAGAATCCCAGGGACGGGGGAGCCTGGTGCTCTGCCGTCTATGGGGTCGCACAGAGTCAGACACGACTGAAGCGACTCAGCAGCAGCAGCAGCAAAGCATCTATGCTATCTATACACAGCCATCCCGTAACTTATCTCCAGAACCAGTAGTCATGATATTTTTTTTTCACATTCTTGGATATGTAACTTTTGCTAAGATGATATCTGGGAAAAAACTTAATATCCACTAAATATTCTCTAAATCATCTTCTTCATTACTTTCACCAGAGTTAAGATGTACCACGCAGCATGTTGAAAATATTTATAAACAGACTATTGATTTGTAGAATTTGAATGAATTTAGTCTTAATAATGGAGAAGGAAATGACAGCCCACTCCAGTTTTCTTGCCTGGAGAGTCCCAGGGACAGGGGAGCCTGGTGGGCTGCCGTCTTTGGGATCGCACAGAGTCGTACACGACTGAAGCGACTTAGCAGCAGCAGCAGCAGTCTTTATAAAGGGAATTCCTCACTATTACTG
>NW_011493488.1:16293-18550 GCF_000754665.1 Bison bison bison | reverse complement strand
TAAAACCAGTGCCCATAATCAAACCAACAAATTCAAAGAGAATAAGATAATCCCTTTGAATTGCAGCATAGAGAAAATACTTATTTTTTTGTATTGAAAATAAACAACAGTCTGTTTACCAGGCTTTTAAAAAGTGATAAAAAATAATGAGAATCTTAACAAGAAATTTGCACTGTATTTCTATAGGTTTAAATAAATCTTGTCTGATCCACTTTTACAGAGTATAAAGTAAATCATTGATGCAAAGATATATAACTACAAAACTATAAGCTGAATTTGGTATTAACATTTCCATGATTTTTTTTTTATAGTTTTACTTCATAGGCCTGTATCCACAAAGAAATATATAGCCTTGATTTTCATGTTTATTTATTCAGATGCTAGGTAAGCAGCGTGCTGTGATTCATGGGGTCGCAAAGAGTCGGACACGACTGAGCGACTGAACTGAACTGAACTGAATGGATTTTTTTAAGTACAATTGGAGTTTGTCATGATCTGCCCAAGAATACTTCACCTTCTTACATAATTTCTCACAAATTCTTCCAAATCTGCTAAAACACACGAACATTCTCATCTTGACTCATTTTCTTTTACTTCTAACACATTTTGCTCCCATCTGTGCATTCTCTTTGAGGCACAATGTAATGATGCAATACATACCTGGACATAATCTATTCTTAATGTACATTTTTGTTAGATATAACCTACCTGATACAAGACATATCAGAGATGTAAATTGAACTCTTCAGTTTTCTATTGTGGGATTAACTTTTTCCACCTAGTTATACTTACAGATGCCTTTTTCTCCTGTCAAACTGGAATAGTGCATGGTTTTATCTAAGTGACCAACTAAAGCTTTGGAGATTTAGCAATAGATAGCAAAGGTTCGTCTTCCAATGGGTATTATTAATACTTTCCACTACATATTCCCTTTGGAACAAAGTAAATAGCATCCCACATTGTTGACAATTACAATGAGGGCCATAGAATCATAAGAGAAAGAGGGAGGGTCTTTCAGCCCTTGGGCAGTACACAGAGGAAAGGACAAAGAATAAGAACTTAAAGGAGGTAGATTCTTGTTCCCAACTCTATTAATAACTAAGAATAAGTTATTAGGTAAATCATTTAACTCTGAGCCTCAGTTTACCCTTCTGTGAAACTACTTTAACATTTCAAGTATACTCAAAGAGAACTGTTAAATGTCTTTGTATAGTGTTCAATTTTGCCACATTTTAATGTTTTGCTATATTTCCTTCATCTTTATTAGTAATAAAGCACTGTGAAAGGTAGCAAAATATGCCACCCTGAAATATGCCACTTTGGCTTAAGAATCATTTTAATCTCAGGACAATTGAGAAGAAGCAGATATAAGCAAAGCTTTCTGCCCTCCCTATCTGCCTAAAACCAGGACATACATTTGTATGGGTGTTCCCTTCTCCTTTCCACCAGGAAGGTCAGAAGTTAATCAGAGACAACTCTAGATCCTTACCAGCTGAGATGACACCAAGGAATCTACATAACAAACCTCACTAACCTTACTTAAACTGGTCTGCTTAGCTCGCTTCTTTATAAATTGCTTTGACAGGTACCTGTTATACATTCCATTTGAGCAAAGACTTGAAGGAATTGGAATCATAAATATGTATATTCCTTGTTGGATGGGTTTCCACATATTTTCCACAAATCTAGCCTCTGTTTATCCTTAGCTTAAAGGGAGACCAGTCTTCTCTTTATTTTGCACCCTCACTGTACTTGGCTTTTAACTCTTCAGAGAACCCAACCTCACTAGCTGCCTACATGCCTGGAGAGAGATTTGAACTTAGGGGCTAACCAGCCATATTCTTTTAGGTAAAACACAATTCCTGAATCTCAGTTCTCCATTTGTATATGAAAATGATGGTGAATCACTGGGCCTCATTCTCTACCTAAAAGCTAGTGACCATTTCTTCTAAGGTTAGTAAAATAAAAGCACAATAAAAATTATATGATGAGCATGACATCTTTGATGATAAAAGAGACACAACCCACATTTTTTTTTTTTGGCAGGGAGAAAAAAAAAAAATGAAGACAGGGGAACAATGCTTTCTCAGGACCAGTGGGGGTAGAAGTCTGGTTTCTCAACACCCAAAGATAAGTGAGGAACTTCTAGTCATTGCTGGGTGGGAGAGAGTTCTGGCTCCTCCCGAGGCCTCCTTCAATACTACCTGGCTGGGAGGGATTGAAGGCTGATGCTGCTCCCCACTTACACCAAGGGAGG
>NW_011493488.1:8073-15051 GCF_000754665.1 Bison bison bison | reverse complement strand
CCATTTCCTCCTCCAGGGGATCTTCCTGACCCAGGGATTGAACTCATGTCTCCTGCATGTCCTGCATTGGCAGGCAGATTCTTTACCACTGCCCACCATGGAAGCCCCTGAGTTCTCAATATCATATGTGATTTTATCAGGTAATTGTGTTAAAAATATACACAGCATATAAATTCAAACTCTAAACTTATATGTGGGTAATCCCACTATTGTAATTTCCAACAGGAAGCATTTTTATATCCATAAGTTCGGAGTGAAGACAGATATTTTGGTCTTTTCCTTGTGCTACTTAGTTTTCTCTGCTAGTCCATACTTCCATGAAGTTCCCAGACCCAAACAGTCCTGCACAAACAAAATTTACCCCTGATAGCCAAGCACTGCCCATCATTTTCATGACCTACAGTCACTTTCCATCAACTTTCCCCTCCTCAAACTTCCACTATTTCAGATATCATGATGTCCTTCATTTCTGTTAAATAATACCAAAAACTCATAAGTATTTTTATTATTTTTTTAAGTTTCAATAGTGTTGCCAATAGAGGTATAAGCTTGGTTTTCTAATCCATAGATATTTTGCAAGGATGGAATGAGATGATATAAAAAACACAACTTATAAACTTTATGTGATCATTGAATATGTGTTTTGCTTTATCATTTCCATTATTGTATGACTCAGTCCTATATTAGGTTATTATCTTTTAAGTCTATGTTTCACAGAAGAATCAACAGAACCATACAGAATGGTAAAGTTATGGAGAAAAAAATGAGTCTCAAACTGTTTAAAATATAATTGGCATTAAATCCTATTCCATAAAACTATTTCTTCTATATATGCTATATCAAAAGCATAACTTGCCTTTGGGCATGGACTTTCTTTCAAAGACTAGAAGTCAGAAGTTAAAGTTACTTGACTCATTTCTTCTTCTTGCCAATTATGAGTGTGTTCAACTAAATTAATTTGTATGACACTCTTAGTTTTCTAATTGGTGAAAGAAGGTTACACTATGAATAAGAATTGAACATTAAATTTAAGTTTTAAAAAGTTAAAATTTTTGAAAATTCAAAATAATGATTTTATACTTTGAAAGAGCCTTAAAATACTATGTTTTATTGGTCAACATAAATTGGAGGGCATGGCATGGAGATAGGAAGGAGAATACATAGAGCAAAGTCACACATTTAACACTATTAGAAACAATCCTCTCCTTTTATATGGAGAGATGTCTATTTTTGTACGTACTCTTTGAATAGCCAAATTTAAGTCTCATTTCTGAACTTTGATTTAATACACTGAAATATGTAAACATTGCTTGAGAAGTCATGTTTTAGTATTTGTAACATTGTTTAAGTATGCAAATCTATTTGGTTTCTGAGTTCAGATGAGTTCTGCAACATAACCTATGTGCTCTTTGATCTCTAAAGTTGGTTAGTTTGCAATGAGACTTTAGATTGTAAGAAATAATCTGCCAATATACAAAAAATTATCTCAGTGTAGTTCCTGACTTCAGATAAAAATAGCTTGAATAGCAAGGAATACAGTTGTTTGTGTTTATATACATATATGAAGAAAGAAGAGACAGGGAATGAGGTCTACAATCAGAAGGACTTATTCTGTCAACTAAAATGATGAGAACTGTGCCAAGTTTTCCTCATCTGTAAAATTTATGACAATAATGATACCAGATAAGATGATGGCTGGAACATAACTGTAAATTAATTACTATCCTAAAACTTGAAAATATGATTTACATATTATACATAATTTTAGTATTTTGTACACCTCCATATTTACCAAGTAGATTAGAAGAAGCATTAATTTGATCACCTTTTTTTAAGGAAAATATGACTTTTATTGACATATAGTTGATTCACAATATTATATTAGTTTCAGGAGTACAGCATATTGATTCAGTATTTTTACAGTTTACATTCCATTAGAAGTTATTACAAGAAAATGGCTATAATACTCTGTGCTATACAATGTATCCCTGTTGCATATCTATTTTATACACAGTCATTTGTGTATTTTTGGCTTCCCTGGTGGCTCAGACAGTAAAATGTCTGCCTGCAATGCCAGAGACCTGGATTCAATCCCTGGGTTGGGAAGATACCCTGGAGAAGGAAATGGAAACCCACTCCAGTACTCTTTTCTGGAAAATTTCATGGATGGAGGAGCCTGGTAGGCTACAGTCCATGGGGTCACAAACAGTTGGACACAACTGAGCAACTTCACTTTCAATTTCACATAGTCATTTGTATCTCTTAATTCCAGACCCCTAACAGGCCCCTCTCCCATTTCTTCTCCCCACTGGTAATCACTAGTTTGCTTTCTATATCTGTGAGTGTGTTTCTGTTTTACTGTATGCCTTCATTTGTATTATTTTTAAAATAATGCACATAAGTGATATCATAGTGTATTTGTTTTTCTCTAACTTATTTTACTAAATGTAATATTCTCTAGGTCCATCCACATTGCTGCAAACGGCAGAATTTCATTCCTTTATATGGTTGAGTAATATTCCATTGTTTTATATATATATGTATATATATCACAACTTTTTAATCCATTTATCTGATGGTGAACACTTGTGTTACTTCTGATAATGGCTATTGTAAACAGGGCTACTATGAATATCAAGGTGTGTATATCTTTTTGAATTAGTGCTTTCATTTTTTCCAGATGTGTGTGTGTGTGTGTGTGATATATATATATATACACTTAGATGTAGAATTGCTAAATCATATAGCAGTTCTATTTTTAGTTTTCTTAACACTGTTTTTTACTGCACCAATTTACGTTTCCACCAATAATCTACAAGAAAAAAAAGACTTAGAAAAAGAGGACTTTTAATATTATTGTTGGTGTCCATAGTAAGTTGCCTCGAAATGTGCCTCAATGGCATACTGATTATTAAAGTTACTATATTGATTCTTAAAGTTACTTAAGAAATGACCAGTGCAAGAAGGACACCCTGACTGACCCGCATTTCTGTCTGCTGAAAGTAGAAAATCTCTTATATGAGGGGTTGCACCCTCTGTATCTGGAGGTAGAAGGATACCCTTATCACCAAAGACAGAAGTGGATCAAGAAGCCTACAGAAACAAACCTTGTTACTTCTTTAACTTACTACCCCAAGTGCAAACTCTGTTTAGATTCTTCATTAATTGGGCACCCAAATCCTAAGTTTCTTTGTCCTGTCAATTCCTCACAAATTTATTGTTTTTTGTTTGTTTGTTTTTTGTCTAAAATGTATTAAATCTGCCTGCTTTGGCCTCTTATTAGGTTTCATTTCTATGAGAGCTTCATGTGGATGAATTAAAATGTGTTTCTTTTTCTCCTGTTAATTTGCTTTGTGTCACTTTTATTACTAGTTTATCCACAAGACCTCAAAGGGGGTAAAAGGGAAAATACACCCTTTCCCAACACTATAAATAATTTTTCCATGAAATTAAAAAATTATTTCACAAGCAAAAGACAGGGTGTCCTATTCTTCTATTATCTAAGATGGCAAGCTTGCTGTTCTATAAGCAAAAGATATGAAAAGGAAGAAAATGTGTCCTATGGTATTTGAGACATAACTAATTCACAGAAGAAGGTACACTAACCTGGCTATTATTATGGGCTGCTGTTTGCCACAAAGGAGAACTGGAAGACCATTAGGAACTCACCTGTCGGTGCCTTAGTTTTTGCATTGCTGATATTACCTCCTTATTTCTCAAGGTATAGATCAAGGGGTTTAAAAGAGGAGTAAAAACTGTATAAAATATTGAGAGAAACTTATCCACTGGGAGACTGCTAAAAGGCCAGGCATAAATGAAGACGCAGGGCCCAAAGAAGAGGGTTACTACGGCTATGTGGGCAGTCAGGGTGGCCCTTGCCTTGGCCATGCCCGCTGAGGAATGACCAGGATGACGGTGTAGGAGACCAGCAAGAGCACAAAGGAGCGCATGGCCATTAGACCACTATCTGAAAGCATCAGAACCTCAAGAGTGAAGGTGTCTGTGCAGGCAAGTTTGATAACCAGGGGAAGGTCACAGAAAAAACTGTCCACTCTGTTGGGGCCACAGAATGGGAGGTATACTGTGAAGACCAACTGACTTACTGAGTGCAGAACCCCAGTGAGCCAGGAGCCCACCACGAGGCTTATGCACTTGTGCATATTCATGATGGTGGCATAAGGCAGGGGGGACATATGGCCACGTATCTATCATATGCCATGGCCACAAGAAGCATCATCTCACCACCGGCAAAGATGTGCAGGAAGAATATCTGGGCCATGCAGCCTTCGAAGGAGATGGTCTTGTGCTCCACGAGGAAGTCAACAATCATTTTGGGGGTAGCAAAGGTGGACAGACACACATCAGTGAAGGAAGGTTACTGAGTAGAAAGTACATGGGTGTGTGTAGGGAAGGTTCAGAGAAGACTGTGAGCACACGAGGAGGTTCCCCAGCACAATAGATAAATAGAAGAGTGTAAAAAATGCAAAACAGAAGAGTTGTAGCTCTCGAGAACCTGGAAGACTGTGCAATACAAATTCAGTCACTCCTGAATTATTTTCTTGGTCCATGGTTTCAAATTTCTGAAATTGGATTGGAAATGTTCCTGTAAAGTGAAATAGAAATATATCATATGATTGGAAGAGAAAATGAGCAAAGCCAAGCTTGGTGTCAAATCCCTCTCAACATACTTACTTCCTTATTAGCACATAAAATACATGTTGTATGCAATCATTTATTTTTTAATGACTGGATAACTCAGCTTTTATCTCTGCATCAGAGCATGATAGTTTTATTCTAAAAATAGAACTTTACCAATCATCACAATTTCTGAAACAGGAAAGAAACTCTAAACTCATACTGACAGCTTTCAAAAAATTGTCTTGTAATTTCTAGCAATATGACCTTGGGGATATTAATTAAACTCTGGGCTTTCAACTGTAAACTGGAGAAAATGATAATATATGACTCATAGGATTTTTGTAAAGATTAAAAGAATTACAAGTGTCCCTGCTTATTCAGTTTGCTTTACAGAAAAAGACATATTATTGCCTGTTTTGCTAACTTAAATTCGAAGAAGACTTTTGCTTTTATAAAAAAAGGAGAAAAGCAAAAATAGTGTTTGGCATTTGTTTTACAGTGAATTGTTATAGAGGCTTCAGGATCCTTGAATAGCAAGAAGTGGCACTGCCAAGCTTCTTCCCAGGACTACACTTAGGTTCTTAGCATCTGGCCATCATACCTGTGAACTGTATCTGTGAGCATCTGTGTTTTATCTCAGGTCATTTGTGCATCCATTAGCAAGTTATGTCTTCCGGTAATTACTGCTTCACTTTATGCCATTTTTGCTTGCAAATGTTTCACAGATATGCCCTATTTCTGGATTGTAGGGAATATCTATAATATAATATTAATACATAAAACACTTACTGTCAGCCCAAGTTCATGCACCTGACACACAGAGAGGTCAAACAAACCAAAATATCAGAGTTTGTAGCAGAGAAAGCTTTATAGAAGGGCCATGAAAGGAGACTGGTGACTCAAGCCCAGAAATACAGGCATTTTTAAAAGCCAGATGAGGGACAAGGGCTGCAAGGTTTGTGATCATCCATCTCATGCACAGTCCTCTGGTTGGCTGACGGCAAGGTAACAGGGCAGTGTCATAAGGGTTAACAGCATCAATCCTTAGGCTCCAGGAGGCCTGGGGCTACGTGCTCCTGGGCATCAAGTACTTAACATCTTCCACTGGATAAAGCAACTCAGGAAATGTGCATCAAATACTATTATCTAGGTACTTCAGAGAGTAGCTAAAGCAGAGGCTGTGGGGGAAGGCCTGTTGGGGAAGGCCTCATAAGGTCCACCTTTGTTAAACTTATAACAATACTTGGCCCATAAAAGATATTCAGTAGTTGTTAGGTACAATGCCTTTGTTCCATCTATGATAAAATATTTGCATGTGTTAATTAATGTAGTACTTAAGTATCAAAGTGTGATATTTGATATCATCCCACTTAAGAGAATGGTTATTCCATGCACTTTAGTGGCACCTCTTTACACAGAGCCTATTTTTCACCTTAGGCAAAATAATCAAAATAGTAAATAAAGTCTATCTTTGGAGAACTCCACGGACAGAGGAGCCTGGTGGGCTACAGTCCCTGTAGTCACAAAGAGTCAGACACAACTGAGCGACTATCACTACCCTTCACTTAGTTCCTGTCTCTACTTTCCTTTGTCCACCAACTCAGTGGATCTCTCCCCTTTTGACTGCTCCAACTTAAGAATTCAAGGTCATCATGCTCCTTTCCACAGATAGCTAGTAAAACCTGCAGTCAGATAAAGTAGTACACTTAACTGTCCAAACCTCTGTTTCTCGATCTGAAATTGAGGAAACTTTTTAGAGCAGTCTGAGACCCATGTACTAAAATCATCTGTATACAAAACTCTTGCTAGTGTTATATACACAGAAAAGCTTATAAAGGTCTACCCTAAAGTGTTAATGGTGGTTATCTCTGAGTGAAAGAATGCAATAAATTTATCCCTTATACATTTCTATGTTTGCTGAAGTTTTTGTTGTTGTTGTTGTTGCTCTGCAATGAGTATATATTATCTTTCCAATCAGAAAAAAAAAGTAAACCACTTTTTAATTAACGATTCTATTTTTTAATTTAGAAAAGTCAAGTAAGGAATAAGAATAAAAATTATCTGTAATGAGAACACAGAGATAACTGTATATATAAAAGGTATACCATTATATACACAGTACATATTATTTTAAACCTACCACTTAACATTATATAATAAATATCTCCCAGGTCAGTATAATAATTTTATACGACTTTTTAAATGTATTTGTTGTATTTTATTATACGGACATTTTAAATTTTCTATATTATTAATATATAATAACCTTGCTTTTTTTCTTTTCTTTTTTAACTTTACAATATTGTATTGGTTTTGCCATATATCAACATGAATCCACCA
>NW_011493488.1:6542-7169 GCF_000754665.1 Bison bison bison | reverse complement strand
ATCTAGTTAGTCTAATACCCAACTACTGCTGCTGCTGCTAAGTTGTTTCAGTCGTGTCCGACTCTGTGCAACCCTGTAGATGGCAGCCCACCAGGCTTCCCCATCCCTGGGATTCTCCAGGCAAGAACACTGGAGTGGGTTGCCATTTCCTTCTCCAATGTGTGAAAGTGAAAAGTGAAAGTGAAGTCGCTAAGTCGTGTGTGACTCCTAGCGACCCCAAGGACTGCAGCCTACCAGGTTCCTCAGTCCATGGGATTTTCCAGGCAAAAGTACTGGAGTGGGTTGCCATTGCCTTCTCTGAATACCAGACTAAGGACACCTTATAAATAAGCTAATCTCTTTTGCATGTTCCTTGTAATAGGAGATATCTTATCCCTCACTTTAACTCCTTAAAATAAGCAAGCCTCACTATAAGGACTTTCCAGAGAAAGATAAAAATACCAGAGCTTCCATTGATCAGAAGATAGTCTAAGATACATTTTTTTATTACCTAAGGTGGACCTACTTTTTCATTCCAGTTCCCTATAATGAAAAGGACATCTTTTGGGGATGTTAGTTCTAAAAGGTCTTGTAGGTCTTCATAGAACTGTTCAACTTCAGCTTCTTCAGTGTTACTGGTCAGAGCAT
>NW_011493488.1:5113-6151 GCF_000754665.1 Bison bison bison | reverse complement strand
TGCCCACAGTAGTAGATATAATGGTCATCTGAGTTAAATTCACCCATTCCAGTCCATTTTAGTTCACTGATTCCTAGAATGTCAGCATTCACTCTTGCCATGTCCTGTTTGACCACTTCCAATTTGCCTTGATTCATGGACCTAACATTCCAGGTTCCTATGCAATATTGCTCTTTACAGCATCGGACCTTGCTTCCATCACCAGTCACATCCACAACTGGGTGTTGTTTTTGCTGTGGCTCCGTCTCTTCATTCTTTCTGGAGTTACTTCTCCACTGATCTCCAGTAGCATATTGAGCACCTACTGACCTGGGGAGTTCATCTTTTGGTGTCCTATCTTTTTGCCTTTTCATACTGTTCATGGGGTTCTCAAGGCAAGACTGCTGAAGTGGTTTGCCTTTCCCTTCTCCAGTGGACCACGTTTTGTCAGAATTCTCCACGATGACCCATCCATCTTGGGTGGCCCTACATGGCATGGCTTAGTTTCACTGAGCTATTTCACATCCTAAAAGATAATGCTGTGAAAGTGCTGCACTCAACATGCCAGCAAATTTGGAAAACTCAGCAGTGGCCACAGGACTGGGAAAGGTCAGTTTTCATTCCAATCCCAAAGAAAGACAATGCCAAAGAATACTCAAACTACCACACAATTGCACTCATCTCACACGCTAGTAAAGTAATGCTCAAAATTCTCCAACCCAGGCTTTAGCAATATGTGAACTGTGAATTTCCAGATGTTCAAGCTGGTTTTAGAGGGGCAGAGGACCCAGAAATCAAGTTGCCAACATCCACAGGATCATCAAAAAAGTAAGAGAGTTCCAGAAAAACATTTCTGCTTTATTGACTATACCAAAGCCTTTGATTGTGTGGATCACAATAAACTGGAAAATTCTGAAAGAGATGGGAATATCAGACCACCTGACCTGTCTCTTGAGAAACCTGCATGCAGATCAGGAAGCAACAGTTAGAACTGGACATGGAACAACAGACTGGTTCCAAATAGGAAAAGGAGTATGTCAAGGCTGTATATTGTCACCC
>NW_011493488.1:4159-4810 GCF_000754665.1 Bison bison bison | reverse complement strand
CTGGGAGGGATTGGAGGCAGGAGGAGAAGGGGATGATAGAGGATGAGATGGCTGGATGGCATCACGGACTCGATGGACATGAGTCTGAATGAACTCCGGGAGTTGGTGATGGACAGGGAGTCCTGGCGTGCTGCGATTCATGGGGTCGCAAAGAGTTGGACATGACTAAGCGACTGAACTGAACTGAACTGAGCAGATATTGGCAAGTTGCTCTCTGGTTCCTCTGCATTTTTTAAAACCAGCTTGAACATCCACTTTAGGACTCAGTAATTACCTGATTAATAACATATATAATGGAGGTTTTGTTCTAATTTTATTGTTATTGTTGTTCAGTCACCTAGTCATTTCCAACTCTTTGTGACCCCATGGACTCCAGCCCGCCAAGTTTCCCTGTCCTTCACTATTTCCCAGAGTTTGTTCAAACTCATGTCCATTGAGTCAGTGATGCCATCCAACCATCTCATCCTTTGCTGTCCTTGTCTTATTGCCAAGTATCTAAAGTTCATATCTGTGTTCTATAAATCTTTTATGGGTCTGCATATAGGTGATATCATACAGTGCTTCTTTCTCTGTCTGACTTATTTCACTTAGCATAACACCCCCAAACTTCATCCATGTTGGTGCAAATGGCTGAGCTGTATTCCAATGTAT
>NW_011493488.1:0-581 GCF_000754665.1 Bison bison bison | reverse complement strand
CCAGCAATCCCACTGCTGGGCATACACAGTGAGGAAACCAGAAGGGAAAGAGACACATGTACCCCAATGTTCATCACAGCACTGTTTATAATAGCCAGGACATGGAAGCAACCTAGATGTCCATCAGCAGATGAATGGATAAGAAAGCAGTGGTACATATACACAATGGAGTATTACTCAGCCATTAAAAAGAATACATTTGAATCAGTTCTAATGAGGTGGATGAAACTGGAGCCTATTTTACAAAGTGAAGTAAGCCAGAAAGAAAAACACCAATACAGTATACTAACGAATATATATGGAATTTAGAAAGATGGTAACAATAACCCTGTGTACGAGACAGCAAAAGAGACACTGATGTATATAACAGTCTTATGGACTCTGTAGGAGAGGGAGAGGGTGGGAAGATTTGGGAGAATGGCATTGAAACATGTATAATATCATGTATGAAATGAGTTGCCAGTCCAGGTTCGATGCATAATACTGGATGCTTGGGGCTAGTGCACTGGGAAAACCCAGAGGGATGGTATGGGGAGGGAGGAGGAAGGAGGGTTCAGGATGGGGAACACATGTATACCTGT
>NW_011493487.1:51632-52269 GCF_000754665.1 Bison bison bison | reverse complement strand
ACATGTGTTCCCCATCCTGAACCCTCCTCCCTCCTCCCTCCCCATACCCTCCCTCTGGGTCGTCCCAGTGCACTAGCCCCAAGCATCCAGTATCGTGCATCGAACCTGGACTGGCATCTCATTTCATACATGATATTTTACATGTTTCAATGCCATTCTCCCCAATCTTCCCACCCTCTTCTTCTCCAACAGTGTCTATAAGACTGTTCTATACTTCAGTGTCTCTTTTGCTGTCTCATACACAGGGTTATTGTTACCATCTTTCTAAATTCTATATATGTGCATTATTATACTGTATTGGTGTTTTTCCTTCTCACTTACTTCACTCTGTATAATAGGCTTCAGTTCATCCACCTCATTAGAACTGATTCAAATAATTTCTTTTTAATGGCTGAGTAATACTCCATTGTGTATATGTACCAAAGCTTTCTTACCCATTCATCTGCTGATGGGCATCTAGGTTGCTTCCATGTCCTGGCTATTATAAACAGTGCTGTGATGAACATTGGGGTACACGTGTCTCTTTCCCTTCTGGTTTCCTCAGTGTGTATGCCCAGCAGTGGGATTGCTGGATCATAAGGCAGTTCTATTTCTAGTTTTTTAAGGAATCTCCACACTGTTCTCCATAGTGGCTGTA
>NW_011493487.1:49393-49960 GCF_000754665.1 Bison bison bison | reverse complement strand
ATACAAAGGACTGGTCTCCTTTAGGGTGGACTGGTTGGCTCTCCTTGCAGTCCAAAGGACTCTCAAGAGTCTTCTCCAACACCACAGTTCAAAAGCATCAGTTCTTTGGTGTTCAGCTTTCTTTATAGCCCAACTCTCATAGCCATACATGTCTACTGGAAAAACCACAGCTTTGACTAGTAGGACCTTTGTTGGCAAAGTAATATTTCTCCTTATATAGGCTATGCTAACTCTTAAATCTGCACTGCTTCATCTTAAAAATAGGTATAACTTCTGCATGCATGCCAAGTTGCTTCAGCGGTGTCCAACTCTTTGCAACACTTTGGACTGCAGCCTGTCAGGCTCTTCTGTCCATGGGATTCTCCAAGCAAGAATACTGCAGTGGGTTATCATGCCCTCCTCCAGGGGATCTTTCTGATCCAGGCATTGAGCCCATGTCACTTTTTTGTCTCCTGCTTTGGTAGGCAGGTGCTTTACCACCAGTGCCACTTGGGAAGCCCCATAAAACTTCTACTCTGCTATTTTTGCAGATTTTATTTCTGAGAATCAAATGAGATGATAGAAGTA
>NW_011493487.1:48125-49293 GCF_000754665.1 Bison bison bison | reverse complement strand
TATTAAAAAAATGCAGTACTCTTAGATATGTTAAAATTTTTAAATATGCATTTCAGAACAAAATTCAATACTACAAGGGTGTGCATAGTTGAGGAACCTGTAACAGCACATTATTTTAAAGTATTTACATATCTGAAAGAGAATCAGAGAGAACAAATTGTTCATCATAAATTAAGAATCACCTTGGCTTACCTACTAACTATTCATTACATATTTTGAAAAAAAAAACTTAGTATCTGGATCTAAAAACCATCCCTATTCATTATTGTTTGGCTGAGTGATTAAATCAGCTAACAGGGAACATGAAGGGCAAGAATCCAGCATGAAGGTATGGTCATAATTTTGCAACTATTTAACTGTACTGACCTCAAGAAGTCTCGATCAAGGTAACACTTAGAATAAGAAGTGTTATTTTTTAATGGATACCTACTGTGATCCAGACATTGTACCAAGCACTTCATGTAAAAATTCCATTAAATCTCAGAACAGCATTCCATTTCAGAGTTCATTAAATTGCCAAAGTCACACTGGTAATTAGAAGTACTCATATTTACAATCTCCAAGGTTCTTGTTTTTCTTTTTCCCCTAAATTTTGTGATTTTTGAGATATAGTATTTGTTAAATTTTACATGGTTTTCTATTCTCAATTTCTAATCATTACCTTGTTAAAATAAGTCCTTCAAACGAGTGATACCATACCATGTTCTAGAAATTATTCTCTAAATGTCTGGAAATCATAGAAAGTTCAAGTTCAGATCCAGGAGGACCCCAAGAGACTCAGTTCAAAGTTGAGAAGATTCAGCATTGGATCAGGGTATTTCATATGTCCCTAAGTAGACAAGACCAATAGTGATCAAGTTCCTATATCCACAAGTTTGAACTAGACTATATTTAGGCATTTAATCTACATACTGTTGGTCTTTTCTTTCAAGTTTTCAGTTTGCTATGAAAAACTAGAAGTTCCATAGCAAAGTACCCATACATAGAAAGAAATAAGTGTTCTACAATAGGCATACTGGCATTTTGGAGATCTTAAATAGCATGTATTAAGAATTTCAAAATAACAAAGAATAAGATAATAAACATAATACCAATATTTTCTCTCTTAAATTTTGGGAAAAATAAATAGATGGCCCTAGGAATAACAAAGAGGCTTCCATGATGGTTC
>NW_011493487.1:47141-48025 GCF_000754665.1 Bison bison bison | reverse complement strand
TGGGAGACATGGGTTCAATCCCTGGGTTAGGAATATTCCCTTGATAAGGGAAAGGCTACCCACTCCAGTATTCTTTCCTGGAGAACTCAAAAGATTATGTAGTCCTTGGGGTCTCAAATAATACAGGTAATCAAAAATTACCTAGTATTAGATATATATTTATACCATCTGTATGCCCAATAAGAAAATTATTATAGTCCGGATCATCTTAATAAATACCAAAACATTTCAGAAGTTCATATCATTAGCATCCTTTTGATTAAACTTCCTAGAGTAACAAGAATGAGAGAACACGATGATTAAAATAATGTTAAGCAAACAGAAAGCATCACAGTTAATTATAAGATAATAATGAGATAGAAAAAAGTGCTATTGAGACATGAATAAAAAGAGAAACTGTTTCTATTATCATTTACCATGTTGTGGAAATTATCACTGATGAAATAAAAACATAAATAAGAAATATAAATGGTAAAACAAGTACAAAGTAAAGGTTTTATTTACAGTGACTACATTGTAGTTAAACATATCAACCCAAAATCTATGATAATTAATAAAAACTCATTTCAATAGTCACATTCAAAAAACCCATAAAATAATTTTGTACATTATTTATAATTAACTAAATGATAGTATAGAAAAAAATTGGCTTATTTTAATGATGCTAGGAATAACCAAGAGAATGCCCGCTCCCTTAGAAAACACCTCCAAATATTTCACATTTTACTTCTATATCCATTGGCTAGAACTTACATTGGAATATTTAACATCAAGAGAGACTGAGAAATACAGTATTTACTTGAGATAGTCAAATGTCCAGAATGTACAAAACAGATTAATTGTTTTGTATTGTTTTGTTTATGAAATAACAATAAAGGTGAGAA
>NW_011493487.1:46274-47041 GCF_000754665.1 Bison bison bison | reverse complement strand
CTGAAAAAGAGGGAATTGCTCCATCAACAAATTTTTCACAGGGCAGAGTTAAATGGGCAAGGATGACTATATTCAAAACTATTGCAGTAGATGAGAGAGATTTAGCTCTATTCTGCTGAGAAAAGACACACAGGCAGCACAAGTTTGAGCTCAGGAGTGAGCTAGTGGAAAGGTAGTAGAGGCTGTTAATGAGCAGGTTGTCAGTGTGGCTAGGTCATCTATGTTTTTTTTATTAGGAGCTTGTCTAACTTAGCACCTACCCTCCCACAGATTCTGGGAGACAGGGTCGCCAGCTTCCCTGGTTGATTCTGATTTCAGAGAGATAGCAGTGAGCCCTCCTGAAGACAGAGCCTAGTTTCCTGCCCAGGAATTGAGCCTGGGTAGAAAACCAAAATCCTAGCCACTAGACCACAAGGGGCTACAGGCTAGAAGCAAAGTTGCCCTGGCTCTTTCTCCAATTTGAAAACAAGAATGTTTCAAGGAGTCACAAACTGTAAAAACAGGTACAAAGTTTGTTATTAGAGACAGCACAATGTTTAGGAGAGCACACTGAGAAACAGTTTACTTAAAACAGAAGCAAGGCAGAAATACACCCTTAGAGAGAAAGAGTATGGGCATCCTCTCTAATAAGGAGGAATGCAGTAAGTCAGAAGCTAAACAGAGATACATACCAGGAGAGGAGCGTGGGTGTCCTGGGTGAGGAGGAGCAAAGTAAAGAGGTGACTGAAATCACTTACAGAGGACAGTCCTTTGGGTTTTTGCTTACC
>NW_011493487.1:43269-46174 GCF_000754665.1 Bison bison bison | reverse complement strand
GTCCATCGAGTCAGTGGTGCCATCCAACCATGTCATCCTCTGTTGTCCACTTCTTCTCCTGCCTTCAGTCTTTCCAAGTATCAGGGCCTTTTCCAATGAGTCAGTTATTCACATCAGGTGGCCAAAGTATTGAAGTTTCAGCTTCAGCATCAGTTCTTCCAATGAATACAAAGGACTGGTCTCCTTTAGGGTGGACTGGTTGGCTCTCCTTGCAGTCCAAAGGACTCTCAAGAGCAGGTACCCTATCTTTTTTCTTTAGTTGCACTCACCTTTTGCCACTAGCTTTGTTCTTGGAGTGTCTGGGTGTGAACAAAACTTGAATTTTACTCCATTTACTCCAAAAAGTTGGGCATGACTGAGTGACTGAGCATACATGAACCTGAAAATCAGAAGTCTAAAATGAACAGCCTATTTCACACTGTCCCATCATATTACTAAAATATTGAAAGTGAAAGTGTCCAACTCTTTGTGACCCTATAGACTATAGCTTACCTACCTCCTCTGTCCATAGAATTCTCTAGGCAAGAATACTAGAATGGATTTGCCGTTTCCTTCTCCATGGGATCTTCCTGACCTAGGGATCAAACCTGTGTCTCTTGCATTGTGGGCAGATTCTTTACCATCTGAGCCACAAGTGAAGCCCATTAAATTCGTACTTACTCTCAAATACAGCATTAGAATCCAACTCCTGCTGTCGAGGAAAAGGTGAGGAAGATGGATTGAAGGTAGAAGTGAACAAAAAACTAAAATGCATTGTACCTACTATATGACGCTGGAGATATAAAGGTACATAAATTATGAAATTTGCATAATTCTGACATCATGTGACAGGCAGTATAGGGACACAGAGGAGAGGATTCAGGTCAGCTTGAAAACTGAGGTTAAGCTGATCCTTGAAGAAGTGAGGACAAATAAATAAAAATGAGTAAAAAGGACGTTGTATGTGCTGTGCTTAGTTGCTTAGTCCTGCCAGGCTCCTCTGTCCATGGGGATTCTCCAGGCAAGAATACTGGAGTGGGTTGCCATGCCCTCCTCCAGGAAATCTTCCCAACCCAGGAATTGAACCCAGGTCTCCTGCATAGCAGGTGGATTCTTTACTATCTGAGCCACCAGGGAATACTGGAGTGGGTAGCCTATCCCTTTTCCAGGGTATCTTCCTGACCCAGAAATTGAACCAGTGTCTCCTGCATTGCAGGCAGATTCTGTAACAGCTGAGCTACCAGGGAAAAAATATATACATAAAAGAGAAACAATCCTGCTAGGAAACAATCATCAGCTACTTAATACAGAAAGGAAGACATTCTGTAGGTAGGGATTTTAAAAAGCATCCGAGAATAGACATATCTTGAACCACAGGGACAAACATAAGGAAAATTATAGGGAGCACCCACAGGGCAAAAACACAGAGAAAGAGTGTTGGCTATCTCTGCAATATGTTAAATTCATTTTGTTACAGCAGGGAAAAGAATGCAAAATATTTTGGTGTCAAATACCTTCTGGGGTATTTTTATTGATCTATTTATGTCATTAAATACAATTACTTACAACATGTATAATATTATATATGAGAGATTAAAAAAATGAAGTCTGCATGTAAACCAAGGTAAACAGTGGACAAAATCCTATTTTGAATTTTTCACTTTTATAAGTAACACCGGGATGTTTAAACTTCATAATACTTGATTTTCAAGAAATTAAGGCTATTCACTAAATGTTTGAAAGCAGAGGAAGTTCTCTTGTTGTTTTAAAACTTAAATTTGTTAGCCTTTGCTATATCAGTTGTAAGAAAAGCCAAAGTTTGTGAGAACAGTTGGAAAAGTATTTCAATAGTCCAAATTCAGAGAGACTTAAGCCTAAATAGCAGCAGAGATTTAAGCCTAAATAGCATTCTGTCTGCCACAAAATGAAGAAAAAGGAAAGATAAGCCAAAAATACCTCAGAGATCTTCACTTTGAATAAGGAGAACCAAGAGATAGTTTTGAAAGAAAAAAATCTATTTCATTGTAAGATAATAGGTTTTGGATGTTGACAAGATATCAGAAAGGAAATGACATGTAAGGGACAAGATATAGCACTCAAGTCATAGAGAGCTAAGGAAGGATAGATGAACCAGAAATTTTCAGCTGACGCAGATTTATTCCTTACTTCTTTCTCTGAAGCAGCCATCTACGTAGCTCTCATTACCTTGATCTCTGTGGCCCCACCAGGCTCATGCATCAAAGACAACATTTATTGTTAAGCCTATAAAGGGCAGGTTATGTTCCCTAGAGGCTTCATTCTTTCTTACTTGGTGGTTCAGGACAGCAAATCTAGTTACTATCATTGCAGTTGATGGCTGTGGCTCCTCTGTAGACAGACATCACACAGCCTTCTTAAAAACTTTGCCACAGGATGGACAAACCTCAGCAGCTACTCAGGATGCTTAAGTGGGACTTCTGCTTTCTTCTGCATCTTTGTCTTTTTTCCTTTGCAGTTTAGCAGTAAAAAGAAAACTGGTGGGCCTGGAAGGAAATTGGAGCCAAATCCACAAGAGTCTCTTAAATGATAAATCAAGCACTAGCTCCTCAGCATAAGGGCTCCACACAACCATTCATTGTGAGCCCCTACTGAGCCAAGGGCTCCCTGGTGGCTCAGACTGTAAAAGAGTCCACATGCAATGTGGGAGACCTGGGTTTGATCCCCGGGTTGGGAAGATCCCCTGGAGGAGGGCATGGCAACCCACTCCAGTATTCTTGCCTGGAGAATCCCCATGGACAGAGGATCCTGGTAGGCTATAGTCCATGGAGTCACAGAGCCACAATCAGACATGACTGAGAGACTAAGCACACACATGTATAATGAATCCACCAGAGAAGCAAAATCAATAGGAAATATATATATATATATATATATATATATATATATA